>NW_015642517.1:1485-10192 GCF_001515625.1 Sinocyclocheilus rhinocerous | reverse complement strand
ATTTTTTTTTTAAGATGGAAAAAATGTAGTTTTACAAATGTTAGAGATGTGCCTATCAAATGACAGATTACTATCAAACGGCACACCTAGGTTCCTAAGAGACGACTAAAATTTGACAGAGCAGTCATCAAGTGTTAGAGAGTATTCTAGGTCATTGCATGTAAAGGGTTTTGGTCCAATAATTAAAACCTTTCCGGATTTAGTAGTAAGAAAATGACTGCTTATCCAATTTTTTATATCAACTATGCATTGTTTTAGTTTTATGAATTGGTATGTTTCCTCTGGCCACTAAGAAATATAGAGCTGAGTATTATCAGCATTACAGTGAAATCTAACTCCATGTTTCCTAATGATATTTCCCAAGGGTAACATGTACAGGGTGAAAAGCAAAGGTCCTAGTACTGAGCCTTGCGGTGCTCCATACTGAACTAGTGATTGATGTGATACCTCTTCATTTACTAGGGCTGTGATAATCAATTGATGCATCACGATTTGTGGATTGATTCTGAGATTTTCCGAATGCATCGCAATTCTCTCCGGAATCGATTCTGAGCTTAGTTTTTAACAGCAGATGGTGCTCTAATCTAGTTTTTAACCACACACTAAAATGCTCACGAAGAAGAGCGCTTGTGTATTTGGTTAAGTCATGTAATGGCACCTCTGCTCAGAATGCTTTTATGACAGCTCTCTGATCTACTGAAAACTACTCCCTGTAAACTGGAGATACTGCGGTAAGACTGTATGAATGTCTCAACATCCTCCCCCATTTATTCCTGTGGCCTGTATGAACGAAATTAAAATCAAATCTTAAAGTGTCCTTTCAGAAAATTGAAGTGAATGTTGTTTTAATCTTCACTACATTCTTTCCAAAGTTTTGATGTAATTTTGCAATGTAGAATTTTGCAGTAGAATAAGATGAGTGGATGATGTGACAGCAACAACTGCTTTATGTCATGCAGATGTGTGTTGAGGATTTGAGGGTATTTACATTAAATTATTCTGACACTTTCTATTAGGGCTGTAAAATCGATGAATCACGATTAATCGCTGCCAAAATAAGTTTTATTTCACCTTGTTTCTATGTCAATGTGTCACGCTTGACACGATACGCCGCAGCCACAAAAACGCTGTATGACAGATGTCACTTTTATTTAGTTTTTCCTTTTTTTATTCAAAATATTCACAAACTTGTTAACTGTCATTGAATGTCTGAATTTATATTTACCTGTTTGCTTTGTTGCGCGCATCACAGTGCTAGCAAAGTGCACATTAACTTCAACACACCCCATTTCATATAGCGCTATATGTCTCTACAAAAAAGTAGAGACTGAATAGACGTAAATTTTAAAATTGTGAGAAGTGGTGTAATAAGCAATGGCTTCTGCTTACTCCTTACTGAGTTAACTCTTGTTAACTCATTTATAATGTGTTTACACTGTTTTTGTTGGCTTTAATTGTGAGTTTATTGATCAAATAAATATGAATATAAGTCGTATGTTTAAAAAGTCAAATGGTTTACAAAAATTATGGTCGGTAGATGGTCAGTAAAATTATGAACTGTACTCAGGGCCAGATTATAACACAGTGTTGCCCCGGGCACAGATCAGTTTAATGGATCTTAAATCTTTCAATGAAATTCCCCTCGGTTGAAGTCAAGTTGGTAGGCTCGTAACACAGCCCACTGTGAACACCCTTGTAATTCGCTTCAACCTTTTCAAACTTAGTGAATGATTATTTTAGGTTCAAGTGTGTGTAAGGAGTTGGAAGCAATCAGAGTACGGCTGTTTCTAAAGCATGCAGTGCCATCTGCTGTTAAAAACTAAGCTCAGAATCGATTCGAGTGAGAATTACGTTGTATTCGGAAAATCTCATAACCGATGCAGAATCATTTCTTGATTTGCGATGCATCGATTAATTTTTCCAGCCCTGTCATTTGCTGCTACAAATTGATAATGCCAATGCATTTCCACTAATGCCAACATAATTTTTTAGTCAAAAGAATGATACAACCATGATTGGATGTTAAAAGCAATTTGTGAGGATACTGCCTTTTCTAGAATTATTGAAAATAAAAGGGGTATTCGAGATCGGTCTGTAGTTAACTCATTTTCTAGTAAGTTGTGTTTTTTTAATGAATGTTTTTTTAATAATCTCTTTCATTAGCTTAGTCATATAGGGTCTAACATACATGTTGTCGATTTTGATGTAATCTGAAGATTGCGGTTCGATTCTCAGTACTGGAAGGGAACGTTGGTGGGGGGAGTGAATGAACAGCACTTTCTTCCACCCTGATTACCCACGACTGAGATGCCCTTGAGCAAGGCACCGAACACCCAATTGCTCCCCGGTGCTGCACACTGCTCTGGGTGCGTGTGTGTGTGTGTGTGCGCGCGATTTTGTGACAAATGAGGACATAAATTTGTATAATGACAAGGGTATGACATAGGTATTACAAGGAGAAGGTGACTTTTCAGGACATTACCCCATGTCCCCACTTTTCAAAACGCTTATAAATCACACAGAATGGAGTGTATTGAAAATCTGAAATAGCACAAAGTTTCCTGTGAGGGGTAGGTTTAGGGGTAGGGTTGGTGTAGGGCAATAGAATATATGGCCTGTACAGTAGAAAAACCATTACGCCTATGGGATGTCCCCACTTTTCACAAAAACAAACCTGTGTGTGTGTGTGTGTGTGTGTTCACTAATCACTGCTCACTCACTGTGTGTGTGCACTTGGATGGGTAAAATGCAAAGCACAAATTCCAAGTATGGGTTGCCATACTTGGCCTACACATCACATCACAATAGACTGGACCTGTTAATTGTGTTGTGGATTTAGTCTCTCTTTCTGATAGTGAAGTTCCTGCTTATATGAGCTGTAGATTCTGAACTGAGAGACTGAAGAAATGTCATTGTTTTCTCCAGGTTGAGTTATTGTGGAGTCACAGAAGAATGTTGTGCTTCTCTGGCTTCAGCTCTGAGATCAAACCCCTCACACCTGAAAGAACTGGATCTGTCTGGAAATGAACTAGGAGCATCAGAACTGAATCTGCTTTCTGCTGGACTGAAAGATTCTCTCTGTAAACTGGAGATACTGCGGTACGATTGTATTAATGTGTCGACATTCTCTTTCATTTTCCTTCTATGAATAATGAACAAAATCAAAACCAAAACTAATCAAGACTAAAAATGTGTCCTGTCTAGGGGTGTAATGATATACCAATGCCACGGTTTGGTTCATATCTCAGTTTTGGAGCCACGGTTCGGTTCTGTTTGATGTGAGAGCAGGGTTCATGTCATGGCACCAGCAATGCTAAAGAACACTAGATTCACTTTTAAATTAATAACAACAACAACAACAATAATTTAACTAGGGTTGGGCAAGTTAACGCGTTATTATCGCGTTAACGCATTAATTAATTAACACCGACAATTATTTTATCACGCATTAACGCAGTTTTTATTATTATTATTATTTATTATTATTTAGTCCATGGCTCACTGGCTCTGAATTCATGTACAGTCAAACCATGGGTCACAGGAGGGGTGGGATGTTGATCAGTACTGGCTTGGGATGGGTGTCATGATGCCTCTCAACCAATGAGAGCATTTGGGGAGGGCAGCGGCGCTCACATGGACGCGGTAACACATGGCCCTGTCACAATATATTGCTTTACAGATCTATCCCTTTTGCCGCTCCGAAATGTTCATGCAATCGTGCTGCAATCCTTTCTGTCAAGCAAGTAACGTTATTATTGCTAACAGGCATCGCTGTGAAGAACCTTTTGAAGCACCGTTATTTTTAAGAGTGTAGTGTGAGTACACCCTTATTCTCCCGCATCCCGGACACGAGTCTCTAACCGCCCGCACTCGCCCATCAAATGTTGTCCCGTTAGGTCCCGCGATCGTGCAGGTCTCTTGGAAGGTGCCTGTTATAATGTTATGATCGAGGCTCTGGACTCTAAGCATAACTTGTTTTTCTATAAGGCAAGGGAGGGGGAGACTCAAAATGTTTCTAAACTTAAAATGCAATAATGCGTTTTAAAACCCTGTTTGTATTGTTTTACTACCTTTAATTGTTTAAAGTATAAAACATTGTTATTTACAATACACAGAGTGGTTTTTAATCATATTTTGAGGGAGGACAACCCTCAGATAGGAGGGGTCCTGTCCCCCCCGACCCCCCCGGGATTTCCGCCTATGCTCGTTGAGATTTACAAGAAATATTTTAACTGCTACTAAGCACCTTTTTTGTTTAAAGTGTTTGCAAACCAAATGTTATTGCACTTTTGTTCATATAGCAGTACTTTTAAATGAAAAAAGTGCGCAATACACTACTTTTGAATTCATTGTTGAATTTTGTGCATAACAATGCGATTAATAGCAGAAATATCATTCAATTAATCGCAATTAAAAATTGTAATCGTTGTCCAGCACTAAATTTTACTTAACTTTATCTTTATTAACTTTATACATTGGCTTCAAGTTTCTCTTTAGTGCAGTCAGCGTACCTGAGTAAACTAAAATGAAATAAATACCTCCAATGTAGACTGAAATAAACACTAACATGCATTTGGAATGTTCAATTAAGTTTTAAGTTCTTCTTCAAAAACACCATCATGTCCACATTCTCAGGTGAGAGGCTTGCTCTTTGTGCTGTAATAATGTCCCCTGCTTTAGAGAACACCCTCTCCCTGGGGACATATGTTGCTGGGACTCCAAGGTAGCATTTAAGGCTACATGAGGAAAACTGGCTCTCATTGTCCTTCCACCATGCAAGTGGAATTGACTCCACTGGAAGAGTTGGCACTTGCTTGTAATACTCGACGTCCTCTTTCACCATTTGAGATGGAGACTTGGGTGCAGGGGTGCTCAGCTCCATTGGAAATAGCTTTCCAAACAGTTCAGAGATTGGTGCTCTTTTGGCTGGAGGATCACCACTGCTGGATGTCACTTCTAACTGCTCCTCTGAGGCCTGGGCCTAACAAGCACAAAGCCACAAAATATTGCTAATTGCAATTCATATCTGACACATAGAACTACCAAAAACAAACGTGATGCTCATTTCTGATTATCTGAATATAAGTTTCAGTTAGATAGAGTTTAATGCTGAAATAAAAAATAAAAAATAAACATATATATTTGTAAAGTGTTTTTCACAGTACATGTTCACTAGTAAGATGTATTCCAGGTCTGTGTGAAACTAAATGGTATTGGTAAAAACCATTTTTAAAAATACCTGTGGGGAAAGGTATTCTGGAATCTTTTCCATCGGGCTACTGAAGAGTTTGCTGTGCGTGGTCTCATACAGAAAGGGCAGAGATTTAAAACGTGGGCCAAGTGCAGTGCTCATATGAAGAAACTGCACAAGTATTGAGTCAGATTCTGGGTATGTGTTGATTAAATCGGACACAATGGCAGATTTGACATCTTTCACAAGTGTTGTATCTGTCACTCACTTTCATAGATTCCAGGATGGTGTGTTTCAGTGGCATTATCATTGAAACAGTTGGCAGCCGTTCAGTGCTTAACAGAGTTGTGACCATTTTCAGTAGTTTGAGAACCTGAATGATGTCCTCAGCTACTTTTACAACTTCATCAGACAGAGTACAAGTGTCCTTAATGTTCCTCTTAATACTCCTGTCTGTAAGTGTTGAGAAAACAGCAGCCTTCTGTTCAAGGTAGTGCTCAAGCATGTCATAGCTTGAATTCCACCTGGTGGGAACATCCTGTATCAGCTTGTGTGGAGGCCGTTGGAGCATCTCTTCTGTCCTTGAGCACTGCTGCTGCTATAGTGCTACGATGGAAAAAAGTGACCATCTTTCTCACTCTGCCTAAAAGCTGTGACATCTGGTTAACGCCCATTCCCTTCTGTTATGCTAGGTTAGCTGTGTGTGCAAAACATCGAATGTTTGGTGAAAATCCAGCTGCTTCAACTGCATTCACAATATTTTTAGCGTTATCTGTTGTCACAGGAATAGTGGCATTTTCTCTGTCCATTTTCCACTCTGCTACAGCTCCCTGTAGTATTTCCGACAGATGATCACTCATAGATAGTGCATGTCTGCAGAATGGGATTTGCAGCAGGGGGTGAGAGAGTACCGCGGTACACCATGAAAGTATTGCGGTATGTATCCGCCTCTATCTAATACCGCCTCCTCCTGTCGGGGAAACCCATCGTTCCCCTCCCGGGCCTGTAGGCATTCGTCTGGTCTGACTGGCGGTGCTTATACAGCTTGTGGAGAAGCTGCCTCCTTACACGCTATGGCGTTACTGCAGGTTCATCAGGCCAAGGCACTGAAGGACCTGCACGAGGGTGGTCACAATCCAGAAGTTCTGAAAGAGCTCCGAACTGCTACTGACCTCACGCTCCAAGCGACGAAGGTCACCGCGAGTTCTCTGGGTCATGCGATGTCCACACTTGTGGTCCATCGCTGGCTGTGTCTGGCCGACATGAGGGATGCTTACAAAGTTCGGTTCCTCAATGCCCCTGTGTCCCAGACCGGCCTCTTCGGCGATGCAGTCGAGAGCTTTGCCCAGCAGTTCTCGGCTGCACAGAAGCAGACTGAGGCGATTCATCACATCCTGCCCCTGCGGGCAGCTGCTGCCTCCCCGTCCGCTGGCCGCAGCACCCCAGCCTGCTCGTCGCAGAGGGCGGCCCCCTGCGTCCGCCCCCGCAGCAGCCTCCAGCCAAGCAGCACCATGGAGCCAGGCGTAGGCAGGCTACCTTGCCCGTCCAGGCCCCCGTCAAACCTGGCGGTAAGCGGAAGAGCAAGCGGCCTTGAGACGGGCGACCCAGAGATGGAGGGATCTGCTCTTCGGTAGATGGTGAACACACCACTCCCTCCCCCAGAGGAGGGCCGGGTGGAGAATCTTTTGTTTCGTTTTGCCCGCCGTCGGCCTCACGGTTGATGGCACCCAAATTCTTGACAAAAGAGCAGTTTTCTCTATCTCGGGAGTGGCAGCGCGGCACTCACCGGGTCCAAGTTACACCGGCCTGTCGCCAAACCTTCACCCCGTGGTCAGACCTTGCGTTTCTCCGTGCAAGAGTGCCCCTAGAACAGGTCTCCAGGCATGCTGTGGTTTACACGGATGCCCCCACTACCGGCTGGGGGGCCACGTACAACGGGCACGCAGTGTCGGGGGTGTGGACGGGCCCCCAGCTGCACTGGCATATCAATTGCTTAGAGTTGTTAGCGGTGTGCCTTGCCTTGAACCGCCTCAAAGGGCGCTTACGAGGCAAGCACATGCTGGTCCGTACAGACAACACGGCGACCGTTGCATCAACTGACAAGGTGGTCTACGCTCCTGTCGCATGTCGCAACTCACCTGCCACTTCCTCCTTTGGAGTCGGAAGGTTCTGAGGTCACTTCGTGCCATTCACATTCCGGGTCTGCTCAACCGTGCGGCCGACGAGCTGCGCTCCCAGGAGAATGGAGACTCCATCCCCAGACGGTCCAGCTGATTTAGAGACATCTCGGAGATACTCAGGTAGACCTGTTTGCCTCTCCTGAAACCTCTCACTCAGCACGGACGCACTGGCACACAGCTGGCCGCGGGGTCTGCGCAAGTATGCGTTTCCCCGCAGCGAGCCTTCTCGCACAGATGCTGTGCAAGGTCAGGGAGGACAAGGAGCAGGTCCTGCTTGTGGTGCCGTATTGGCCCTCTCGGACCTGGTTCCCGGAACTAATGCTCCTTGTGACAGCTCCTCCCTGGCAGATTCCTCTGAAGAAGGATCTGACTCAGAGATGGGGCACCCTGTGGCACCCGCGTCCAAACCTCTGAAAACTTCATGTCTGGTCCGTGGACAGAACGCGGAGGTTCTAGGTGACCTACCCCAGGAGGTAGTTTACACTATCACTTCGTCGAGAGCACTGTCTACGAGACACGCTTATGCCTTGAAGTGGAACCTGTTCGTCGAGTGGTGTTCTTCTCGCTGAGAAGACCCCCGGAGATTCCCGATCAGGGTCGTGCTTTCCTTTTTGCAGCAAGGGTTGGAGCGAAGGCTGTCTCCCTCCACCCTTAAAGTCTATGTCGCTGCGATTGCTGTTAACCATGACACCGTGGAGGGAAGTCGGTCGGGAAGCATGACCTGGTCATCAGGTTCCTTAGGGGGGCGGTTCCTCCCCGGCCCCCCTCTATGCCCTCTTGGGACCTGTCTCTAGTGCTCAAAGCACTACAGCAAGGCCCGTTTGAAACTTTGCAGTCAGATGAGCTGAAGTTTCTATCAATGAAATCAACTCGTGCCTAGAGTTCGGGCCGGCTGACTCCCAGGTAATCCTGAGGCCCCGGCCCGGCTATGTGCCCAAGGTTCCCACTCCTCCCTTCAGGGATCAGGTGGTGAGCCTGCAAGTGCAGCCCTAGCTTTGCTTTGTCCCGTCCGAGCCTTGAGATGGTACGTAGACCGGACACAAAGCTTTAGGACCTCAGACCAGTTCTTTGTCTGTTACGGAGGCCGGCAGAAGGGGAGTGCTGTCTCTAAGCAGAGGATGGGGCACTGGATAGTGGATGCCATCACCCTGGCTTATCAGTCGCTCAGGTTGCGATCTCACTTTACTAGAAGTGTTGCATCCTCCTGGGCGCTGGCTCGTGGCGCCTCGCTGACAGATATTTGTAGAGCTGCGGGCTGGGCGACCCCCAACACGTTCGCTAGATTCTATAGCCTTCGTGTGGAGCCGGTATCCTCCTGTGTTCTCACCTCAAACGG
>NW_015642517.1:0-1475 GCF_001515625.1 Sinocyclocheilus rhinocerous | reverse complement strand
CTCCAGAGTGTCCGTACTGTAGACCCTGTTGAGCTCCTCCATCCCCTTGGCAGCCAGACGTGGGGGAATGTCTGATGCCAGGCCCTCACTAGATGAATCCGTGAGAACTGGTAGAGGGCTGGGTTCCATATGTAGAGACCTAAGTGGTTCCCATATGTGTAAAGTCCACGGTATAGCCTCAGAGCCCATGTTTCCCCGGCAGACTTCTGCCATTTCCAAGAGGGTTACAATCACCTCTAATCTTCCATATGCACCTAAACGGTTGTTCATATGTGTAAGTGCTTCCGAAACCTCCTTCGGGAAGGATGGGGCTTCTGCAACATTCCTGTTCCGAGTGGAACGGGCAGGTTTTCCCAGTGTTATCCAATCTCACTGAGTGGGTAGTGCTACGATAACAGTGACTGACCTTCTTGTTGTGAGCCCCGGCCTACACCAAAAAGGGGCGCAGGGGGCTCGCACAAGACACTGGAAGGGGCAGCAGCATCCATGGTGCTTTTGGTCCCGTCGCCACGGCTACTGTATCACCGCTGAGCGGCCGGGTTACCGGTTCAGCTCCTCAGCGAAAACCTGGTATGCGTTGCACCTGCTGCCTTTTTGTGCTCACGCTGTGATCAGCGGCAGCTGGATGCTATCATCGCATGCCAATGTCCATTGACTCGTTTAGTTTACACTCTAAGTAGATTGGTCTCTTGAAGCGAGATCCCAATTCGTCTGTCACGATGTCACGTCTCCGTTCCCTCCTTCAGGAAATGAGAGTTACATACGTAACCGAGATGTTTTAACTTAACTTAAATTTAGTTCTAAACAGCACAAAAACAAAAATTATGTGATTTGGAAAAAAAACAACAAGGGAATAAAGACATTATATCTTTGGATGGGGCAAAAATTTAAGTAATATCTTCATACAAATGTCTCATAATCTGGCTTGATAGTCCTTTAACTTTTACTAATCACATATCAGCCAAGAAACATCTTGTTGAAACCACTGTTTTACCTTTGTTTGACTATGGTGATGTGGTATATAGAAATGCACGTAAAAGTGTTCTGGAACAATTAGATGTGTTGTACCATGCAGCAATTAGATTGATAACTAATGCACCTTACAGAACGTATCATTGTGAATTATACTCTTTTGAATTGGACATAATTGCATACAAGACGGGAAATTTACTGGTATATCTTTATTTACAAAGTTCTTCTAGGCTTATTACCTGAATATCTTTAAAAGTTGCTGCAACTTCATATTAATACATACATATAGATCATCTAATTATTTTTCTTTGACTATCCCTAGAAAGAAAACTACTTATGGTCATTCTGCTTTTGAATGTGCTGCCCCAAATGATTGGAAAGTGCTACAAAAGCTATTGAAACTAGAGACAAATATTTCAGTCTTTGCATTTAAAAAAATTACTAGTGAGTGCTTTTACCTCAACCTGTAAATGTTTTAACTGAGTTTTTTTTTTTTTTTTGTA
>NW_015642516.1:27676-28752 GCF_001515625.1 Sinocyclocheilus rhinocerous | reverse complement strand
GATTCCCTAAAAGCTGAAATAAAAGCTAAATCCTTAAAGTTATTATATATTATGGTGGAGAAAAACAGCGGGCAAATTGGACTTAAAAATTCATAACACCATGTCATTTTGTGTTTTTGGAACAGAGTTTTGTGTGTTATTGTACCTGTTATTATGGCATGGCAGAGCGTTTTGGATGAATGAAGTGCAATGCGAGTTGTTGTTTAAAGAAGTGAACTGCAGTAAATAATTAACATCTAAATGTTGTCTGCTAAAACAGATTAAGTCGCTTTAAAAGGCGCACGAAGAGAGAAGTGAGCGGATTCCTCATTTTCTTCTTTTATAAGGCCTCATAGCTTGATTTGTTGGTGCGTGTTCCACTTCCAAATTCATCTATGCTATTAAATCTCCCCGTGTACCGAGCTTAGAGTAGCTAACTAATGCTTGTGGCCATTTAATTCACTAAAACTAGTGAACTTGAGACGCGGTGCTCAAAGAGAGTGTCCTAACATTGTTTATGGGAGAATTGAATCTTGATCAAGTGTAAGTAAAAATCCACATGTGTTTTTGTCTGTCAAATAGACTAACAAAGTGCTTAGGTCCGTCGAGGCCTCAATAACGCTGTTGTATTAATAATTAATCTGTAGATTAATTTACCTCGCTCTAAGTGAGTGAATTCAGATTGGTCAGCACTATAAGAAAAGATAAGAATCTAAATAGTGCTTTTGGTGGTTCAGAGTGAAATGCGCTGACGTTTCACTGACTGCACGTAACTGTGTTTAAGCTCACATGCTCGCTTAGGCTGTGTATGTCACCATAGCAACAGCCGTAACCCAGGAAGTTCTCAGAGACTTTTTCTGGGATAACCTTCATGTGCGCAAGCGCAGCCCGCCGGCACCATTTTTGAGCTGTTGTAAACAAATAGCCTAGCATGAGCTAAGCTAACTGAAGCTAATGAGTTTGCATTGAAGCCTATGCAGAGCTATTAGCATTGAAGGCTAGCAGGTAGCATTCGGTAGCATCTTGTGGTCTTGAATGCAGTGTTTTGAAATGTTGAAGTGATCTAAGCTTTTGTATCTGAACTTTTATCTGAACTC
>NW_015642516.1:21845-27085 GCF_001515625.1 Sinocyclocheilus rhinocerous | reverse complement strand
AGTTGTTGTTTAAAGAAGTGAACTGCAGTAAATAATTAACATTTAAATGTTGTCTGCTAAAATGGATTAAGTCGCTTTAAAAGGCGCACGAAGAGAGAAGTGAGCGGATTCCTCACTTTCTTCTTTTATAAGGCCTCATAGCTTGATTTGTTGGTGCGTGTTCCACTTCCAAATTCATCTATGCTATTAAATCTCCCTGGGTACCGAGCTTAGAGTAGCTAACTAATGCTTGTGGCCATTTAATTCACTAAAACTAGTGAACTTGAGACGCGGTGCTCAAAGAGAGTGTCCTAACGTTGTTTATGGGAGAATTGAATCTTGATCAAGTGTAAGTAAAAATCTACGTGTGTTTTTGTCTGTCAAATAGACTGACAAAGTGCTTAGGTCCGTCAAGGCCTCAATAACGCTGTTGTATTAATAATTAATCTGTAGATTAATTTACCTCGCTCTAAGCGAGTGAGTTGTGTTTGGTCAGCGCTATAAGAAAAGAAAAGATAAGAATCTAAATAGTGCTTTTGGTGGTTCAGAGTGAAATGCGCTGACGTTTCACTGACTACCCGTAACTGTGTTTAAGCTCACATGCTCGCTTATGCTGTGTATGTCACCATAGCAACAGCCGTAACCCAGGAAGTTCTCAGAGACTTTTTCTGGGATAACCTTCAAGTGCGCAAGCGCAGCCCGCCGGCACCATTTTTGAGCTGTTGTAAACAAATAGCCTAGCATGAGCTAAGCTAACTGAAGCTAATGAGTTTGCATTGAAGCCTATGCAGAGCTATTAGCATTGAAGGCTAGCAGGTAGCATTCGGTAGCATCTTGTGGTCTTGAATGCAGTGTTTTGAAATGTTGAAGTGATCGAAGCTTTTGTATCTGAACTTTTATCTGAACTCACACTAGTGGGTTCTTTCACCTCATCTCTCTCTTTTACACTTATCCATCTTATCTCTCTTCTCCTCTCCTCCCATCGAAAAGAATGTTGACAGATGCAATCTTAATAAACCTTGTGGTATATTGTAACTAATCATCAGAAGCGGCTAGCGATCTCACAGGTGGTTTTAATAACCTTTGTTTAAGGTTGGTCTTTCCCCTTTTAGCTGGTATCAGTTTAAACTGCCACAGCTATTGGATTTTATTAGCAATTAATCATGGTTTTCGCCCCAGTTCTTTAAGGACAATTTCTGATTAATTCAATTATAAATTGCTCTTATGATTTCAATGACATCAGTAAGATGTTAGGAACTTGCTATCCTTAGGGATTTGAAAGGTTTTAATTTAATTTAATAATTAATTACAGATTTGAAATTTTAATTTCATTTAATAATTAATTACAGTTCCTGTTTCCATATTGCAACAATATTTGCTGATCAGTTCAATTGTAATTGCTCTGATAATTTTAATGACAAACATCATTGGGTTTTGATCATTAACTATCATTATTGCCCTGAAATTTTAATTTTAGCATTGGTTAATTGGGGTTTGGGCTTCCCTTCTTCAATGATACTTATTGAATTTCAACTCAATTATAATTGCTCTTATCAATTTTAATGATGACATAATAAAATTTTAATGATTAACTATCATTTCTAATTTTGAAAAAAATCGTAAAAAACATTACATAATGTGTTTATGCTTCAGTTACTATGTGTCAGCAATTATTGACAGTGAATCTGGTTATGGAATTGAATAGGTCTAAGTGTAAGCTTTCATTAGAGCCAAAATTATGACTGTACATTAAAGCATTCAAGAATTTTATGTGTCATTTGTTACAAAGGGTCATTTGGAGCCTCCAAGTGGCTTTTTTTGGAAAGCGCCTAGACATAAATTTAGATAAACATGTGCAAAACACTCATTTTCTAAGGTATTGTTATCAAATTTGAAACATTTTGCTTGGTAAGACTTTATTCTGTGATCCAAATGTATTTTCCAGCTAATAGCTCCCAGCTATAATCATCTGCAGGCATCTGTTTATAAAAAATATTACAAAATGTCAGTGTGTTCCAAGTTCTATTACTCAATACCAATAAGACTTACAGTGATTCTGAGGAACACACCTCAGAGTGTCACCTTTCAAAAGAGACCAGAACCATGTATGTACTCCAAATGGTTCAAGAGCAGCATGCAATTTACTTTGGGTATGCCTTTTTTAGGCGTTTTAGGCAAATTTTACAGGAACGGTAAAGGGTTAATAACCTGATACAGCTCCAGTGTGCCGCCCGCGGTACACTGCATGCTTTGAAGGTTAACTTAGTGAAACACACACACACAAAAAAAGGTAAACGTGTCATATATCTTTGGAAAGCTATATAATTATATTTATATATATTTTACATATAATTATGTATATTATACATTTTACTGTATATATTGAGGTATGTGTTTGTGGTGTTCTTGCTAACTTCTGTCTTGTGAGTGTGTGTGTGTGTGTCAAATCTCTTTATTGTCACACATCGTGTACACAAGTGTAACGATGGTGAAATTCTTGGGTACAAGACTCTGTGCCATGGCAGTACAAGCAACAAGATATGAAAAATTAACAGCATACATAAATAACAATATACACATTTTACACAATATCAAATTTTTTCACAATATACAATAGACAATTGTACACAATATACACATTTCCATAATATACACATAGTACACAGTATACTCAAGAGACTTAACTCAGCTAAAATTTTATAGGTTTTTCCCTCTGCTTAAGCCTGTTAGTAGATAGCGCTCCCCCTAGTGCTTGGTTGGTGAAGTGACATTGTCTCCACTGTGGGTCACAGCAAGCAGAGTCACCTGTTCCGACGTAACCTGGTGTGGGCTGGGGGAAAACCGAATACCTCCATCCTAGTACTGCAAAGTGAAGGCACGCAGTGAGGCATCAGCAATCGGGCATCGGAGGATTCAACAAAGGCTAACTGGGCGAAGGTGCGGATATACCACCCCGGCCAGCTATTGACGAGGTACGTCGGACTTCGAGTCCGCGCTGACGGATAGCACCCAGGATATAGCCCCGCCCATTTTCAGGCCAGCAGTCATTGAGGTGCCTCACCCGAGGGCTGCCCGGTTGTGCCAAAAGCCATAGCTGTTTGAGAAGCTCACTGCAATACGACGGGGACAGAGAATTTGGTAACCTTACAGGAATTCACTCGGTGCGCTCGGACGGTGGGCCATGCTGCTGGGTTTCGCTGGACCAATTTAATTTCTCACCAAGCCTAGGGTATAAAACATTAACCCTCCAATTAGCAAAACCCCAAAAGAAAGTTAGTTTTTAGTTCCTCAAAACTTAGGTCAGCTTGTTTTATCTTCCTAAAACAGCAAAACCAAACCCCTAAGTGTATCAACTCAACAGCGCCACCACAATGTCAACCTTGTTATTCGTTCTAACATTGAGAACAAATCCTCACTCTCCTTCTTCTTCTCTGTCTCTCTGCTGCTTTCTTCTAATTTGACTACTGCGGCTGTATGCTGGGATTTTGCCTGTGGAGAAATCATAAGGCAGATAACTTTAGCAATTGAATAGATATTTGTGAAACTTGAGAACATCGGTTCAAAATTGTCTTCCATTTACCTTCCACTCTCTTGTGAAACCCTACCCAGCCAAGTCTAAAGCAGGTCAACGAGAAGGTAGGTGTCGGCAAAATTTTAAACACACACGAAGAAAACTCTAATTAGTTTATGGTGTCTATCTTGCCATTGAGATAACAATACTGTCATTGCTGTTGTTTTCCTTCACCCCGGAGGAAATTTTAATAGCAATCACAGTTTTATTACATAAAAAAATCCCCATTTACAATCTTCTGTCCAGAAGCATCCAGCTATTACCTTGTTCTTTGCTCTGTTGGTGTTCTACTTTTCTTTCTCTGTTCTCTAGCTGTGCTACCTGTGTGTGTGCTCAGTAATTTTCTCCACAGAGACTACAAATTAGAAGCACGCCCACTAGAGGATCACAATCGCAGAGAACCACACTCACCTGCTCATTACACACTCAACATCAGCACACACTTTACATTGCACATTTACACCTCTGTTTTGCTTTTCTCCACAGAGACTACAAATTAGAAGCACGCCCACTAGAGGATCACAATCGCAGAGAACCACACTCACCTGCTCATTACACACTCAACATCAGCACACACTTTACATTGCACATTTACACCCCTGTTTTGTTTGCTTGTTTTGTTTTGTTTTTTTGTCCTCTTCAAGGTCTGTGTCAGTCTCGGTTCTAGATTTCCCTCATCGTGTCAAAACACGTCTCGCACAACAGACTCTGTTGGCCACTGGGAGGACCTCGAGACATGGCTAAGTGTTGCAACAGACAGCCTCCTACCTAAGGCTGCTGAAACACTGAAGCATCAGACACAGGACCAGCTGGATGACAACATAACAAGCCTTATGAGACAAGACCCAAGTCAGAGCTACAGTCACAAAGAACTAGCCAAGATCACTGGCTCCTTAAGCCACACACTCATCGCCACCCTCAAGCTGAGCGACAGGCACGCCGCCCATATCCAGCAGGAGCTGACATGTGCACAGCGACACATCGAGCAGCTAGAACTGGAGGCTCAGGAACGACGGGAAGGGTCTGATGAGGTGGAACAAGGCACCGAGGAAGAGATCAACAGGCTAAAAGAGACCCTAGCAGCTACTACCAAAGAAATTAAACAAGTCAAGGCAGACTATGCTGATCGCTCTAACAAGTTACAGTATGCAGAACAGCTACTGGAAAAGGCAAAGGCTGACTTCAGAGACAAGAACAGCAGAATCAAAGCCCTTGAAACTCACCTGGATGAGTCAAGAAACGAGATCAGCCGCCTAACACGACAGCACGACTACATTAAAGAGGAATCCGATAGTTTCAGAGAGGAACTCAAACACGCCTACAAATTGCGCCGTGAGCCGTCGAGGACACGACGGGCACCGACCTCACCCCTGCCGAGCAGGACCGGGTCACCTGTTCCTGGACTGATGCGTGAGCAAAAGGAGGAGGGGGCAGTGCTGAAACATTCACCAGCTACCTCTGAGGAACTTTACCTCACGACAAAGCTAAAAGAACCTGCTGCAGCCAGCCGCAGATCATCGCACGGCTTGGACCTAAAAGACCTCGACAAGCTTGCTAGGAACATTGGCAAATTCACCCCAAGTGTGCCAGGTAGCCAGGATGTCCAAGCTTATCTGCAAGACGTCGATTTCCATCTGGAAATGAGACCCAATGTCACTGACAAAGATAGACTCTATTTGCTCCGAACAAC
>NW_015642516.1:19669-21320 GCF_001515625.1 Sinocyclocheilus rhinocerous | reverse complement strand
CCTCATGAGAATCATTGGGAGAGATCGTGGAACCAACCGAGCTCATTTGGAAACTCAAGAGGGAAAAGCTCGTGGGAATCCAATGGAAACTTCAAGGGAAAATGACAAACACACCCTGGAGCAATCAGCCCAAGGAATTGACCAAAGAATTCACAAAGATTCCAAGCTGACCGAGCTCAAACTGAATCCACACAAGAACAAAAGACATCACCGTGTTTCGACACACAAGAGCTGATGAAAATGATGATGAAAGAGTTCTTCCAACGAAAGGAGGAGGATCGGAAGTGGGAAAAGAAAGAGAAACCAGATTCAGCCTGACTAGCAGCCGGAAGAGAAGGCAGCGACCAGCGGACCCAACCAGCCACAGAGAACAGCACTCCTTCACCTCACTCTCAGAGAACCGTAACCTCCATAACTTCAGACGGACAAGAAATCCTACCTGAACAACCCGCAAAACAGTCAGAAACTGACCCAACACCTGATGCGTCAGATCACAGCAGCGTCCAACAAACACCTTCTGACAAAACCACTCAAGTTCCTGAAAGTGCTGTCTTGGTCATCTGCCACTCCTCCGACGAACACCAGATCAGTCCTGATATCCTACCTGTCTCATCCCAAACTCCAGTCCCTCAACTTCTGGGCGACCTCATTGAGAAAGGTATAGCAAGAAAGTTTTACCTCTCCATCATCATTGAACGCCACATCAAAGTCGAAGCCCTTCTGGACACGGGAGCCGACATCACTCTAATGTCGACTGAACTCCTTGAAGAAGTCCAAGAAAGAACAAAGAGGTCTAATAGTACCCTCAAACTTCAAAGGTGCGAGCTGAACCTTCAAGCATACTCCCACACGGGCCTACAACTAAAACATATGGCCCCAATTCACCTAACTGTGGGACCAATGGACCTCGTTCACATAGTATACGTCTCACCACTCAACACGCATCCACTCCTCATTGGAAAAGACCTGCTTAATCGCTTTGAACCCTTAATAGACTTCAAGCACCTAAAGATATGGACGCAAGTCCGCGAGCCTCTGCCCTTCCAGTCAGTAGACTCCAACGAGTCGCAGTGTCAAACCACAGACACCGCCGCCAACTCACTGACTGATGATGCAATGTCAAAACCAGGGCCAGGGCCAAGCTCAACTCCAAGCAGCAAGAACCTGGACCCTTTCCTCTGCTCATTGCAGGCGCCTGACTCAGACTCAGGCCTCCTTCGAATCATGACTGCCATAAATGTCCACGACACATCAGTGTCCCCGACGCAGCATTAGCCCTGTGGGCGGAGAACTCAGCTATCAGCCTGAAGCTATTCAAGGAGGAGGATCGGAAGTGGGAAAAGAAAGAGAAACCAGAGTCAGCCTGACTAGCAGCCGGAAGAGAAGGCAGCGACCAGCTGACCCAACCAGCCACAGAGAACAGCACTCCTTCACCTCACTCTCAGAGAACCGTAACCACCCTAATTTCAGATGGACAAGAAATCCTACCTGAAAACCCAGCAACAGAGTTAGGCATTAACTCAACACCTGATGCGTCAGATCACAGCAGCGTCCAACAAACACCTGCTGACGAAACCACTCAAGTTCCTGAAAGTGCTGTCTTGGTCGTCTGCCACTCCTCCGAAGAACACCAGATCAGTCCTGACATCCT
>NW_015642516.1:18103-19033 GCF_001515625.1 Sinocyclocheilus rhinocerous | reverse complement strand
TGTGTCGCAAGTTCAGTGACGCAGGTAGTGACGATTCTCTCCGGCCAATCCGTGATCAGCAGAGTTTACACGTCACGTTTTGGTAACGGTACGGTTCACTTGGAACCCCAACTGAGGTGGTACTAAAAAAAGTCCCAGGTACCAAGTACTGTACCCAGTGGAAACCCCCAAAAAAGTGGACCGTACCAAGCCGTACCGTGCCGTACCATGCAGTGGAAAAGTGCCAATTGAAGTGTCATCTCGTGCTGTGTATGTGTTGCTCAACAACTGTATGGCCAAAGACATCCATGTTCCCAAAGCCAGTCACCTGGGATGGCTCATCAACCAAGCGTTCCACGACTTTGAACTAACGGTACCTGTCATAGGCTGTGTATGTGTTGCTCAACAACTGTATGGCCAAAGACATCCATGTTCCCAAAGCCAGTCACCTGGGATGGCTCATCAACCAGGCGTTCCACGACTTTGAACTAACAGTACCTGTCATAGGCCCCATACCAGCCCAGCTAATGTCAGACGAATACAATGACACCGTAACATTCACAAAACCCCATGAAATCATTGCCATCACTTCCATTCTGCCGGTGTCCAGAGAAAGCGTCTGCCGTTCAGAACTAACAGATGACACTCACCTCGCTGTCTACACTGTCTCAACACAGCCTGCGACAGAATCACCTACACAGGTGACTATCGGGGCCCAAGACCCCTCAAATGACTCAGCTGCGGAGGAACCATACGCCAAGTTCAATGCACAAATTCAACAGATCCTGAGTGAGGCTGATACCCTCCACAATGAAGTGGATCGCCAAGGACTCAAAGAGCTTCTGCACAAGTACAAGGACTCCTTCGCAAAGGATTCCCTGGATTGTGGCCTGACCAACATCCACACGGTGCGCATTCCGACACACCCAAATGCGCCACCCACATTTGTGC
>NW_015642516.1:6628-14674 GCF_001515625.1 Sinocyclocheilus rhinocerous | reverse complement strand
CAAGTTCCACAAGCAACAACGACTTATCCAAGTGACTGCTGCAGAACGCACGCGAGAGAGAGACGAGGCAGCGCAGATCGCGCGTCTCATAAGTGAGTGGGAATTTACCGAACGTGGCACTTGCGTGAGTTAACACTGTATGCAATACCCGCAACCTCACACCAAATTTCAGGCCGTGTAGATAGGCAAGCATATATACAAATCATTTAGTAAGCAGAAATCCGAAATTTACCTTAACATATTAAGTTAGAGGAAGCTGCGACTGAATTGATGCTTGAAGAATGCACTTCCAGCAGCCATGATAAACAGTTGGCGGTTAAAGTTTTCTATGCACAATTTGATTTGGCGAAAGTCACGAGACCTATTACTATCTCTCTATCCAATCACGTTCATGGATAAAAATAAAATTAAAATAAGCATGTAACGACCACAAACGGAGGAAAATAGCGGAGTAAAAGTACCGATACATCACTTAAAATGTACTCAAGTAAAAAAGTCACGCTTCTTCATTGTTGTTAGATCTAACACTTTGGTCTATTATGAAATGTATTTTACTCTATTATTGTATTATCCAAGGCATGCATGTTACACTGTACACGTCACAGACTGTATTTCTCGTTGACCATTGTGTATCTAGTATAATAGAAGTTAACTAATTAAGAGATATAGTTTATGGGAAACCAAAAAAAAAAACATACCTTTGATGGGATTAATGTATCTCCCAGTTATCATGTCTTTGTCCTTCCCCATTTTTACATAGATTTCTGCATCTTTTAGAGGATTTGGTCCTCTGGTTCGACGACTCAGACTCACTACAAAATATCATGTCAAGTCAATCTTTACAGATAAACAGTGTAATATTAATTAAGTGCTTAAGTGCATATTCATAGTTACTCTATATATAAAAAAACACTATAAATCCAAAACTAAAAATAACACCACAAAAATAAACTTTGATGTTAAATATTCACTAAAAAGATTTTATCATTAGCTATAGCGCCACACTGAAGAGCTGCTTAATAACAGAAAATCAAGTTGTAATTCTAACTGAAAGCGACTGTTCTGCCTCTGTTAGAGGTTGTGTATAATTTATGATGGGCATTTGCTATTATATTTCTTATATTTCTGTGATTGTTTAATGTTCTGTATGAGTTTCATATTGCCTGCCGCTATTGTGATGTGAGGACTGTGAGGACTCTTATTTTGACGCGTTTCCGCGAGCGACGCACATTAGGTAATAGAAGCAACGGACTCATGACGCAGCAAGCGCTCGACATGTTTGTGTCGCATTTAAATTAATCCTTCTGCTAAACCCTGTCATAAGCATTGGCTGTAAGTTCATTTGAATCATTAATCTGTCTAATTTATATTGCAAGAGAGTATGTTCAGTTTAAATGTGATATAATCAAAGATGTTTGTTATTGCCGATTGGCGCTAGTGCACTGCATTAAGAATGCTTCTAACTTGCTTCTGAGTTAGCGATGTATCTGTATACATTTTACTAGTTAAACTGATAATAAGTTTGTTACAATTTGATAGTTAATTTTCTAAATTTCTTTCATTTCACTTACAGTTTTACTCGGTTCAATGGTCGCTGAGTTTGACTATGTAAATCATACTTTGGACTATTAAAGGAGCAAGGCGCTCATATCCTGGCTCAGTGAACAGAGTTTGGCTTGCTGTTTATTTATATTACACGCTTTGGGAAAGTAAAACATATAAAGAGAACAGTATAGTAAAAAGCCATGGATCAGCAGGTGCAAGAGAAAAGTTCAGAAGAAAACATGCAAACTGAAGGGAATAGAGGGAAAGAAAAGGCATCTTCAGAGGTTAATTCTAAACGCTCATTATCTTCCTCCAAGTCTTCAGTTGCTAGTGCTGCTGCAAAAGCTAGAGCCTCAGCAGAAGCTGCACGTGCCAAGATGGCATTCGCAAAAAGACAGCTTGAAATGAAAAAGGAGAAAGCAAGGCTGGAACAGGAAAGAGCTACGGTAGAAGCAAATCTGGAAGCGTTGGAATTAGAAAAGGAAGCTGCAGCCGCTCTGGCAGAAGCGGAGGTGTTAGAGACAGCGGCAGCAATGGAACGCGACGACAATCGCAGTGAAATAAGCACACTTTCATCACATGTGATTTCAATGAGAACGGAGGAATATGTAAAACATCAGACTCAGGTGAGCTCTGACTTTTCCACACTACCTCTGAATATCTCTTCATCAGCCTTTGCAAAGGAATCAACTCCACATTTGATCGATAAGTCTCAAAGCATGAGCGCTGCATATGATGGCGACACAGACATAGCTCAGGAGCGGAGCAGAATATGTGATAGTGAACGTTTGCAGAGCACAAGATTTCCAGATTCCCTGTACAATCTGCCTCGTTCCATCCCCAATACTGCATTTAAAGCATCTCCACGTCAAGATCCTGCTACACAAAGGTATGCAGTCCATTCAGATACACAGCATTTCTCTCAAAGTCAAGCCACACCTATGTTAGACTTTACTAAATACTTAGTAAGGAGAGTAAAGGAGCAAGGCGCTCATATCCTGGCTCAGTGAACAGAGTTTGGCTTGCTGTTTATTTATATTACACGCTTTGGGAAAGCAAAACATATAAAGAGAACAGTACAGTAAAAAGCCATGGATCAGCAGGTGCAAGAGAAAAGTTCAGAAGAGAACACGCAAACTGAAGGGAAAAGAGGGAAAGAAAAGGCATCTTCAGAGGTTAATTCTAAACGCTCATTATCTTCCTCCAAGTCTTCAGTTGCTAGTGCTGCTGCAAAAGCTAGAGCCTCAGCAGAAGCTGCACGTGCCAAGATGGCATTCGCAAAAAGACAGCTTGAAATGAAAAAGGAGAAAGCAAGGCTGGAACAGGAAAGGGCTACGGTAGAAGCAAATCTGGAAGCGTTGGAATTAGAAAAGGAAGCTGCAGCCGCTCTGGCAGAAGCGGAGGTGTTAGAGACAGCGGCAGCAATGGAACGCGACGACAATCGCAGTGAAATAAGCACACTTTCATCACATGTGATTTCAATGAGAACGGAGGAATATGTAAAACATCAGACTCAGGTGAGCTCTGACTTTTCCACACTACCTCTGAATATCTCTTCATCAGCCTTTGCAAAGGAATCAACTCCACATTTGATCGATAAGTCTCAAAGCATGAGCGCTGCATATGATGGCGACACAGATATAGTTCAGGAGCGGAGCAGAATATGTGATAGTGAACGTTTGCAGAGTACAAGATTTCCAGATTCCCTGTACAATCTGCCTCGTTCCATCCCGAATACTGCATTTAAAGCATCTCCACGTCAAGATCCTGCTACACAAAGGTATGCAGTCCATTCAGATACACAGCATTTCTCTCAAAGCCAAGCCACACCTATGTTAGACTTTGCTAAATACTTAGCAAGGAGAGAGCTAGTCACCACAGGGCTTACCAAGTTTGACGATAATCCAGAAAACTTTAGAGCCTGGGAGTTTTCATTTGTTAACGCTATGCAAGACTTACAGCTCTCAGCTAACGAAGAGTTAGATTTGTTAGTTAAATGGCTGGGGAAGGAATCTTCAGATCATGTGAGGAGGATTCGAGCGGTGTATGTTACTAAACCGCAAGCTGCTCTCCAGTTGTCTTGGATGAGACTTCAAGAATGCTATGCCACCCCGGAAGTGACTGAGAGTGCCTTATTTAAGCGCTTGGATAACTTTCCACGTCTATCTCCGAAGGATAATGTGAAACTCAGGGAGCTTGCAGACCTGCTCATGGAGATACTTGCAGCAAAAGGAGATGCATACTTGCCTGGATTAGCTTACCTTGATACCCCTCGCGGTATAAATCCTATAGTGGAGAAGTTACCAGCAAATCTGCAGGAGAAATGGCTGTTCACCGGCTCACGTTTCAAGGAAGAGAACAAGGTCAGTTTTCCCCCATTCTCGTTCTTCACACATTTTGTTTGCAGTGAAGCTAAAGCAAGGAATGATCCTAGTTTCAAGCTTTCAAACAGTAGCCATGCAGTCATCCGTAATGAAAGACCCCTCTATAAACATGGTGCTAGCAGAGTTCCTGTGTCGGTGCATAAGACAGATGTATCTAGAAATGATGAGTTCGATTCAGCAAATTTGAAAGAGACTGTCAAGAGAGATTTGACGAAGCACTGTCCTATTCACAACAAAGCGCATCCCCTGTTGAAATGTAGAGCCTTCAGGAAAAAGTCATTTCTTATGTGAGGACTCTTATTTTGACGCGTTTCCGCGAGCGACGCACATTAGGTAATAGAAGCAACGGACTCATGACGCAGCAAGCGCTCGACATGTTTGTGTCGCATTTAAATTAATCCTTCTGCTAAACCCTGTCATAAGCATTGGCTGTAAGTTCATTTGAATCATTAATCTGTCTAATTTATATTGCAAGAGAGTATGTTCAGTTTAAATGTGATATAATCAAAGATGTTTGTTATTGCCGATTGGCGCTAGTGCACTGCATTGAGAATGCTTCTAACTTGCTTCTGAGTTAGCGATGTATCTGTATACATTTTACTAGTTAAACTGATAATAAGTTTGTTACAATTTGATAGTTAATTTTCTACATTTCTTTCATTTCACTTACAGTTTTACTCGGTTCAATGGCCGCTGAGTTTGACTATGTAAATCATACGTTGGACTATTAAAGGAGCAAGGCGCTCATATCCTGGCTCAGTGAACAGAGTTTGGCTTGCTGTTTATTTATATTACACGCTTTGGGAAAGCAAAACATATAAAGAGAACAGTACAGTAAAAAGCCATGGATCAGCAGGTGCAAGAGAAAAGTTCAGAAGAGAACACGCAAACTGAAGGGAAAAGAGGGAAAGAAAAGGCATCTTCAGAGGTTAATTCTAAACGCTCATTATCTTCCTCCAAGTCTTCAGTTGCTAGTGCTGCTGCAAAAGCTAGAGCCTCAGCAGAAGCTGCACGTGCCAAGATGGCATTCGCAAAAAGACAGCTTGAAATGAAAAAGGAGAAAGCAAGGCTGGAACAGGAAAGGGCTACGGTAGAAGCAAATCTGGAAGCGTTGGAATTAGAAAAGGAAGCTGCAGCCGCTCTGGCAGAAGCGGAGGTGTTAGAGACAGCGGCAGCAATGGAACGCGACGACAATCGCAGTGAAATAAGCACACTTTCATCACATGTGATTTCAATGAGAACGGAGGAATATGTAAAACATCAGACTCAGGTGAGCTCTGACTTTTCCACACTACCTCTGAATATCTCTTCATCAGCCTTTGCAAAGGAATCAACTCCACATTTGATCGATAAGTCTCAAAGCATGAGCGCTGCATATGATGGCGACACAGATATAGTTCAGGAGCGGAGCAGAATATGTGATAGTGAACGTTTGCAGAGTACAAGATTTCCAGATTCCCTGTACAATCTGCCTCGTTCCATCCCGAATACTGCATTTAAAGCATCTCCACGTCAAGATCCTGCTACACAAAGGTATGCAGTCCATTCAGATACACAGCATTTCTCTCAAAGCCAAGCCACACCTATGTTAGACTTTGCTAAATACTTAGCAAGGAGAGAGCTAGTCACCACAGGGCTTACCAAGTTTGACGATAATCCAGAAAACTTTAGAGCCTGGGAGTTTTCATTTGTTAACGCTATGCAAGACTTACAGCTCTCAGCTAACGAAGAGTTAGATTTGTTAGTTAAATGGCTGGGGAAGGAATCTTCAGATCATGTGAGGAGGATTCGAGCGGTGTATGTTACTAAACCGCAAGCTGCTCTCCAGTTGTCTTGGACGAGACTTCAAGAATGCTATGCCACCCCGGAAGTGATTGAGAGTGCCTTATTTAAGCGCTTGGATAACTTTCCACGTCTATCTCCGAAGGATAATGTGAAACTCAGGGAGCTTGCAGACCTGCTCATGGAGATACTTGCAGCAAAAGGAGATGCATACTTGCCTGGATTAGCTTACCTTGATACCCCTCGCGGTATAAATCCTATAGTGGAGAAGTTACCAGCAAATCTGCAGGAGAAATGGCTGTTCACCGGCTCACGTTTCAAGGAAGAGAACAAGGTCAGTTTTCCCCCATTCTCGTTCTTCACACATTTTGTTTGCAGTGAAGCTAAAGCAAGGAATGATCCTAGTTTCAAGCTTTCAAACAGTAGCCATGCAGTCATCCGTAATGAAAGACCCCTCTATAAACATGGTGCTAGCAGAGTTCCTGTGTCGGTGCATAAGACAGATGTATCTAGAAATGATGAGTTCGATTCAGCAAATTTGAAAGAGACTGTCAAGAGAGATTTGACGAAGCACTGTCCTATTCACAACAAAGCGCATCCCCTGTTGAAATGTAGAGCCTTCAGGAAAAAGTCATTAATAGAACGCAAGAACCTCCTGAAAGAACATAAGAGGTGTTTCAAGTGTTGCTCTCCGAATCATGTAGCCAGAGAATGTCTCGCAACCCTCAAATGTGCTGAGTGTGATTCTGATAGACATTGCACAGTCATGCATCCGGACATAGCTCCGCCTCTCTTCCCAACTCCGGTGCTAGAACCAGACACGGAACAGCAGGATGTTACTACCCCAGAGGTAACCTCAAAGTGTACAGAAGTTTGTGGAGAAAGTGCTCCAATGCGGTCCTGTGCAAAAATGTGCTTGGTGCGTGTATTTCCTCGAGAGCAACGGGAACGAGCTATCAAAATGTATGCCATAATTGATGATCAGAGCAACCGCTCGCTGGCCAAAGGAGAGTTCTTTCGACTGTTCGGGATCCAAAGTAATCCCTCTCCGTATTTGTTGAGAACATGTGCTGGTTCCATGGAAATGTCTGGAAGGAAAGCGGTTGGCTTCCAAATAGAGACGCTGGATGGCAAGACATGTCTTGATCTCCCACCACTGATTGAGTGTAACGAGATAATGAGCAACAGATCTGAAATACCCACACAAGAAGTAGCCCTTGCTCATTCTCACTTGAAATCTGTGGCACAGTTTATCCCAAAGCTAGATCCTGATGCTCAGATCTTAGTATTGCTGGGAAGAGACATGATCCGTGTACACAAAGCGAGACAACAAATCAACGGGCCTCACAATGCACCTTTTGCGCAAAGGCTAGATTTAGGCTGGGTGATTGTAGGTGATGTTTGCATTGACAAAGCCCATAAGCCGATGGTGAGTGTCTTTAAAACTAACATCCTAGACAATGGCCGCCCATCACTTCTCACTCCATGCCAGAGCCACATCAAAGTGAAAGAGAAATTGTGCCATGGCGGGGATGTTGTTTTTGTTGTTTTTCCCCATGCATTCAATCATGCTACTCATGGTGTGTAAGCAGAAGATGAACTTGTATTTGACACAAACAGAAAAACTGGACTGCTCCTTTGCCATTCAAGTCACCCAGACCATTACTCCCAAATAATCGGGAACAAGCTTTGTCTCGTCTAAATTCTTTGCGTCGCACGCTGAGTAGAAAACCCGAGATGAAAAAACAGTTTTCCGTCTTTATGGAGAAACTCTTCCAGAACCACCATGCGGAAAGAGCACCACCTATCCATGAGAATGAAGAATGTTGGTACTTACCCATCTTCGGAGTGTATCATCCGCAAAAACCAGGACAAATACTGGTGGTATTTGATTCCAGCGCGCAACACCAAGGTATTTCTTTGATCAACGTGCTCCTCTCAGGCCCTGACTAAAACAACTCACTGTTAGGTGTGCTACTACGGTTCAGAAAAGATCTCGTAGCCATTATGGCGGACATCCAACAGATGTTCTATGGTTTCCTGGTGAAAGAGGACCACAGAAACTATTTGAGATTCCTCTGGTATAGCGACAACGACTTAAGCAAGGAGGTGATAGAATACCGTATGAGGGTACATGTTTTTGGAAACAGTCCTTCTCCGGCAGTGGCTATATATGGTCTACGCTTAGCTGCGCAGCAAGGTGAACAAGAGTACAGAACTGACACTTCACACTTTGTCAACAGGCACTTCTACGTGGACGACGGCCTCATGTCCTTTCCCACGGAAGCTGAAGCTATCGACTTGCTCAAGCGCACTCAAGAATCACTTTTCAAGT
>NW_015642516.1:4518-6089 GCF_001515625.1 Sinocyclocheilus rhinocerous | reverse complement strand
AGTGTGGAAACTCCTGGGTATACAGGCCAAGCTCCATATAAGCCATCACCCAATTTCCTCAGGTCAAGTGGAACGAACCAACAGGACAGTGGTCAGCATGTTGAAGAAGTACGTGTCCGCCAATCAAAAGGATTGGGATATTAAACTTCCTCTGGTACTGATGGCCGCCCGAGCCACCCCTCACCAGTCGACCGGAGTACCCCCGATCGAGATGATGACGGGGCGACAGATGACATTACCGCTACACCTGCTGTACCAACCCGGTGACATAAACCTCGTCACCGCCTATGCCACTCACCAGTACCTGGAAGAGATGCATCAGCACCTGAGAACGACTTTCGCCTTTGCGCAACAGCAACTCCATAGAAGCGCGGAAGGTCGTAAAGCCTACTACGACCAAAAGGCCTCTCAGTATCAGGCTGAACTCGAGATCTCACCCTTCTTCAAACAGCATTCCTTCGTCCTCGATCCAGAATTGAAAGAAAGGATCAGGGAGGAAGGAACGCAACTTATTGATTTGACTCCGGTTGATACAGCTTTAGAAGCTATCGCTCGCCTTCCGCCCGCTGGCGCGCCAATCATTTGGTCTTGGTCTGCCGCTGACACAGCGCTTTGTGTTTCTACTATTGTAGGATATGTTGTGACTCTGACACTTGTCTTCCTCCTCCACAAGCGAGTGAACGCCGTTCAAGAGTCTTTCAACAAATGCACGTCCGGCGTCCCGCGCATGTTCCGACGTGATAAAACTGACCAAGAACCTGAACCTGAACACGAGAACTCGACAAACCTGATTGAGATTACGCCTATATCGCCTCGTCGAACCTCTGACAATTAGAGCAATCTAAATGACACAATAATGATACAAGTAATCCTAAATAATGTACCTCTACGTCTTCTCAAGTTTCTAACCTGATCATTCCCAAATTACCCAAGTCCCGCACCAGTATTCAGTCAGTGATGGAGATGTTGTTTGTGTCTTGTGTGTGCCTGTTCTCTCTGCCTCTTGTTCCAGTGCCCGCTGATGTTCGCAATGGGAACCTCACCGAGCAAAAGGTGGATATATGTAGGATTTCTATCGAACTGACACAGATACGCCATTGAATCAACTCATCACGAGGTCTAAACCAATCATCACTATCACGTGACGTCAATATTCTGAGTCAGTTCCTGTTAGCGCCTTGTCGTTATCTACTTAGAAGAGGGATAATAACTAACTCAATCAGGAGAACGACAATAGATCTTTTCTTACAACACGGGCCGAGGAGAAGCACCTCATGGGCGCAATGTATGGAACTATTATATCCAACAGGAAAAGGACGAGTAAATTAACTGACACCCTCAGGCCTGCAAACACTGGATCTATATGTGACTATCCAATGACTCTTGACCACCTGCTTCCTGCCCTTCTGAAATCCAACTGACCCGCATTCTTTTCTCTTACAACAAAAGAAACAGAACCTTGCATGACGATTTTAAAAGACAATCATTTAAAATCATTTAAAGTATTAGAGCAATATACTCCCAAATAATATGCTTTCTGTTTGATGTGTTATTGGAACCTATGATATTTT
>NW_015642516.1:0-4222 GCF_001515625.1 Sinocyclocheilus rhinocerous | reverse complement strand
TGGGATGGACCAAAATCAGCCTGCTTAAAACTGGACACAAAGCCTTCGTGGCTTGCTGCTTGCTCTCTGGATCTTTGGCTCTTCCGCCTTATTGATTGCGCTACAAAGCGCTCACAGCCATCAACATCAGGCTAGTGATCCTCCAGAACTCCAAAACTTCGTCAAACTTCGTGACTGCAGAAATCTTCAAAGCTTAGTCTTTGCAAACAGAATCTGAGAAGAACTTCCAGCGCATCGTCACGTCACAAGGAAACCAACCAATCGCCGGAGGGCATCCCCAGAAATATGTCAGACATCGACCGCATCAGCAGCCAAGCCACAGCCCCGGGATCCCCTCAAGTAGCCATCCAGGAAGCCTGTCAAACGCAGCAACTCATTTCCTGAACCTTTTGTGTGTATGTGTGTGTGTGTTTTAGCTTAGTTTAATGTGCCATAGAATAGCGAATAAACTTTTGTTTCCTTTATAAAGAAGTATTGTCTTGTGTCGTGTATTTTTAAAGTCAAACTTTGCCCAGATCCTTTGTTACCTTGCTCAAAATTAATAAGATTACAATTTTGTTTGTGTTGTCGTTGGCCACGAAGTGATATGAACAGAATTGTTAAGATATACTGATTTTAACGCTTGCTGGATGAACCATTGATAAAGTATAAGCTCTAAATTTTGAATCAGATCAACTTGAAGAAATCGACATCGAATCTTTAAGAATCGATTCTATAAAAGCTGAAATAAAAGCTAAATCCTTAAAGTTATTACAACATCCCGAAGTGAAAGACTCAAGACATTTTCTTTATTTTTTTTGGCAGAATTACATAATGTCACCTCAAACATCATTAAAACAATTACGATATAGTAGATGAAAAATATTGCACACTCCTAGCTAACTACTTTTCTCATCCTAAGTGACCAGTGCGTCTCATAGAGCCATTTGTATTGAAACTTTTGCCACAACCACCGGTTGGGATTAAATATACCAAGTCTGAGTTGACCTCACAGAACAAATACCATTCTTTCCATTTCTCCTTAAATGCCAATATAAGCCCTGTGTTTTCACTCTCTCATTATGAAGTCTTGTTTGTGTTACACTGCATTTCTGAGCTCTCTCTGGTTACCCGTGTTATGGTTTTAATATTGTGCCTGGTTACCTGAATTTCCCTGTTTGCCTGTGTTTTGGACTCTGTTGTTTGTATTGTTTGACCCTTTGCCTGGTATTTGGATTATGATTGTGGATTACTCTTATTAAAGCTGCGTTTGGATCTTCAAGCCAAGTCTTGGAGCAGTTCGTAACAAAATACACTATTTAATTATCAAAATAATGTGTTTTTTTATTATTTTACATTATTGTTCAAATCATCCCTGGGGCCAGATTAGACATCTTTGTGGGCCGTATGTCTGACACCCCTGATCTACATTGTAGACAATATCTAGTGAATCCAAAATGATTCTGCACTCAATTTCATGGCCATTAGCTATAAAGCAAGACAGTGAAAGACGACACACATGACAGTGTGATGCTGTGTGTCTCTGTGTCTTCAGTCTCTGTTGATTGTGTGACTGTGACGTCTCTGTAGCGGCTCTTATTCACCATCAGCTGATCCTGAGATAACTGAACTGACGTCTAAATACTGAGAGTCCTACAATAAAACACACAGACAGTCACATATGAGTATGAGACATTATTGCTGTCACATCACATCAGCAGATCCATTTCAGAAAAAACACAGTATATTCATATTACAGCCAGAGATATGAATGAACAGCTGATCATAGATTAATAACAGTGAATGATCAGCAACTCTCTCTTTATCATTTACACACAGAGACACTGGAAGAGATGAAAATATTCATATATTTATAGATCATCACAGAATTAAACACAGTTTAAAGTACAGAGACTAAAGTGGAGCTGAATTATTATTATTTTATATTCTCCAATTACACACATATGAGGACTGTTACTAAAATGTGGCCATTTTAAAAGATTTAAATAATAATATACTCACAATAGTATATTGTCTCCAGTTTATAACGTGGATCATCTTTCAGATCAGTGAGTAACTTCACTCCTGATTTTCCTAGTTTATTCCAAGACAGATCCTGTTCTCTCAGGTGTGAGGGGTTTGATCTCAGAGCTGAAGCCAGAGCAGTACAACCTTCATCTGTGACGCCACAATATCTCAACCTGTAGAGAACAATGACACAATGTGAATTGTAGTTGAAGTGTCTGTAGTTTGTTATTGACTCTGGTCTCAGAGCAGGAGAGGAGATATAATGACAAGCATTGCCACAAACTGCTGCTGATAGAATGAGATTTATGCATGTTGATGCTCAATGGTGCTGTTTGAAACTGTCATGTGCTTCAGGACTGAACAGACACACAAAGCTGAATGTGAGATATTGTTTCATAGGGATATAAGGACAGATCTGTGTGGAGAAACACTCACTTGCTCCTCTAATAAACACCTACAGAAGAACATTTGCTTCACAGGAGCCACGTGTTCCCCATTACATCTCATTCATTAACTCTTGTGATCAAACACATCATTGTGTCATGTTTGGCAGCTTATAAACCGAACAGAAATCACTAAATCACACATTAGTATCTGAACGTTCAGGTTAAACATTTATGACATCTGTGAAAACACAATGAGCTCATGGGATTTCAGAAGAAGTGAAAAATAAGAGGAAAATAAACTCTTACACAGAGATGGGCAGGTGAAGGAGTATTAATCAAACTAGCAGAAACAACAAGAGCTCATGATGTGATGAAGATGAATGAAATGAACTTCATCTTCAGTCATTTGTGCTGAGATTTACTGTGTCTAGTCAGAATTTACATTAAAGGACACATCTTACTGAAGACAAACACATGAGACTATCAGAGAGATGATCTTACCACAGTATCTCCAGTTTACAGTGAGGATCCTCCAGTACAGCACAGAGACGCTTCACACCCAAATCTCCTAGTTTATTCCCAGTCAGATCCAGTTCTCTCAGATGTGAGGGGTTTGATCTCAGAGCTGAAGCCAGAGCAGCACAACTTTCATCTGTGATGCTACAATATCTCAACCTGTAGAGAACAATGACACACTCTTCACTCTCTCAGATCAGATCAGTTTAGCTGTGAATCCATTAATAAAGAGAAAGTACAAATCAAAGTGTGATGCATCATTGGACTGAGATTTAAAATGTCAAAGAACAAAAAAACAAAACAAAAAAAAAAGACATGATCATAACTCATTTAAAGCCTCATTCCAAAAAACAAAAATTCTTTATTGCACTGTCAGGATTTTTCACCAAATTGTCTGTCTTATGTAGACATTCATTCAAATCTGTTTAATCACACTATTTATTACCAGTGTTGGGGAAAGTTACTTTTAAAAGTAATGCATTACAATATTGCGTTACTCCCTAAAAAAGTAACTAATTACGTTACTTCGTTACTTTTTATGGAAAGTAATGCGTTACATTAATTTTTTACTGTGTCTAGTCAGAATTTACATTAAAGGACACATCTTACTGAAGACAAACACATGAGACTATCCGAGAGATGATCTTACCGCAGTATCTCCAGTTTACAGTGAGGATCCTCCAGTACAGCACAGAGACGCTTCACACCCAAATCTCCTAGTTTATTCCCAGTCAGATCCAGTTCTCTCAGATGTGAGGGGTTTGATCTCAGAGCTGAAGCCAGAGCAGCACAACTTTCATCTGTGATGCTACAATATCTCAACCTGTAGAGAACAATGACACACTCTTCACTCTCTCAGATCAGATCAGTTTAGCTGTGAATCCATTAATAAAGAGAAAGTACAAATCAAAGTGTGATGCATCATTGGACTGAGATTTAAAATGTCAAAGAACAAAAAAACAAAACAAAATATTCTGAGTTTGCATTTCACTGTTTTAATTCATTTTGATGAATACTAAATCTGTTTTTTGTGAGTGGGATGAATTATTGCACATTCACACTTCGTCTAGAACTACACTAACATCATGTTCACACAGCGCACACAACTCCTTTGCACTTCCGATTTCTCCCAATATGGGGACAGGAGACCTGTCAGTCAATAAATGGGAAAACAAAGTAACTGGAGTTACTTTTTTGAAAAAGTAACTAAAAAGTAACTAATTACGTTACTTCGTTACTTTTTATGGAAAGTAATGCGTTACATTAATTTTGCATTACTTTCGCATTACTTTTTAAATATGAGCAGGGCTTGA
>NW_015642515.1:42885-48194 GCF_001515625.1 Sinocyclocheilus rhinocerous | reverse complement strand
GATATTCAGTGACTGACAGCAGCTACTGTACTGACTTCATTCGGCAACCTGCAGGTATGTGGTAGCGGTAACACATATTACAGTGATAAACTGAAAAGTAGATTTCAAGTTACCAGAGAGTCTTCCAGCAACACAGTGACTCTGAAAGGACAGAATATGCAGACTGAGGACACAGCTGTGTATTACTGCGCCAGAGAGTCACAGTGACACAGAGCAGTTGCTGCCTTGTTCAAAAACCACACAAGCACTCGGCACACAAATACACAGCTTTGCATTCAAATCTACAGTATTTCTTTGAGTTTCGGTTATATTCAATGTTCACAAAAATGATGGTTAAAGTAAAGATTTAACATGTTTTTTTTTTTTTACATAAAATGAACCACAATGCTTTCTAGTTCTAAAATAGTATTATAGGCCTATGTTTTATAAGGCAAAACTATTGCCTCTCTGTTCTAACCTTCTAAAATCTGCTAGCAAAAAGTAAAAATAGGGATGCTTTTACACTTTTCATTGATATCTTTGTCGTCTCCATTTGCCGCCCACAAACTCATTACACTGACATAATCCTGCCTCCTGATACAGTAATTGTGTTACAAGTGTATTCTTGGCACATTTCACAAGACAGTGATACGGTGCACAATTTAGGACATCCTCAGACCTCAGTTATATGACAAAGAGGCATTGTACCTCAGACTAAAAGGCTTCAGCCACTGGACTAAACGTTATTGTACCTCAGACTAAAAGGCTTCAGCCATTGGACTAAACGTTATTGCGCCTCTGACTGAAAGGCTTTCAGAAAAAACAATGTCAAGTGTCAGGTCTTGTAAAGTTAGGCATTGGGTGAAACAGCATCAGACAAAAAGGCATCTTTGAAGTCTTTGGTTGCTGTAATATAATTTCAGTCAAAAAAATGGATACTGCAGAATAGATATAATTGCTGATAAGGTCATGATTTAATTGAATAGAAGACAATACAATCAAGAAATTGCTATATCCTTGTCTTCTCAGCAAGTGATATCAGAAGCAAATTATGTGAACCTGATAACTAGAAAAGGTTACTAATCCAAATTCTGCTAATCAAACTCAGTTTCCATTAACTCGCCCTTTGTGGTGTGAAAACTGTGTGAACTACTTTCACTGCGTGATAAAAGCTTGCTGTCCTTTTATTAACTGCAGCCACAAAGCCATACAAAAGTAGGGCTGGTAGTTATATATATGATTACATACACAAGGTTAGATTAGATGTTTAAATTAAGCATTGAAACACAAGATTTATTCCACAAACGGACCTATCTCTGTGGTGGGTTTTCCACTGAGGGAACCAAGATAGGTCTACCTAATAATGAAAAAAATAAATAATAAAAAACAAAACAAAACAAAAAAACAACATTCTGCAAACAGCTCTAATTTTTTCTGCCTGAAGGACATCTGATGAATGTATGCAGACTGTGTTTGTAAATTATTATTGAAATACATGATAGATGATAAATTATTGCTCTAATAATGTGATTCATTTAAGCAATACCTCATGAACGTTTGACTCATTCAAATAGAAAGTTGGTTGTTTCATCCCTCAGTGACTTGAACCAATCAATCAACTAAATGATTCAGTGACTCACTGAAATTGTTTTTTATATATATTTGAGGACCCAAATAACTGCTGTATAAAAAAAGCCTAAAAATATTCACTCCCCATAGACTAATATAGTTAGTATACTTGTATACTATAGTATACTTGTATAGTATACTTGTTTAAAAACAAATTTGCAGTAAAGCAAACAAACAAACAAACAAACAAACAAACAGTGTTTCACTGATGTGATTTCGAGCTCTTTCTTAATTTTACCCCGTGTCTACACCATATGTAACTGGCATAACATGACTAAAGACAACAGAACCCATAAACAGTGATTTCTGAGTTCATGACCCCTTTAAAAAGAAAATCTGTATAGACTCTTTATGAAATTTTTAGTGTCAGGAAAGTGACCCTCCCAATGCAAAACAAATCAACCCTGAACGTCTGTTTAGTATTTATGTGCTGCTGATTGGATCTGAAGTGTTACATCACCACTTTCAAGATGAAGAATGCACTCTGCTTACTGCTGCTCTCATTCAGCCTACAACGTGAGTTTTGACACGTCTATTATCAGATCTAGGGTATACAGATTCCAAATTAAACCAATCTTTTCAATCTTCTTTTTAGGCATAAAATGTCAAAGTATGGAGTCCACTGAAAGCACAGTTCAGAAAAAGCCTGGAGAAACTCTGACTCTGTCCTGTAGAGGATCTGGGTTCAGCTTTGGCTGCTGTAGCATGCACTGGATCAGACAACAAGCTGGAAAACCACTTGTGTGGTTGGGACGTGTTCATAGTGGCGGCAGTGGCAATGACTACTCTTCTTTTCAATCTTCCTTTTAGGCACAAAATGTCAAAGTATGGACTCAGAGTCCATTGAAAGTTGTGAAAAAGCCTGGAGAAACTCTGACTCTGTCCTGTAGAGGATCTGGGTTCAGCTTTGGCTGCTGTAGCATGCACTGGATCAGACAACAAGCTGGAAAACCACTTGTGTGGATGGGACGTGTTAATAGTGACAGCAGTGGTAATATGACTACTCTGAATCCTTCAAAAGTCGAACTGAAATCACCAGAGATAATTCAAAGAGTATGGTGTATCTGAAACTATCAGGCCTGACAGCAGAAGACTCAGCCGTGTATTACTGTGCAAGAGACTCACAGTGACACGAAGGTCTTGCACGGCTGAACAAAAACCACACTGGCTGTTTTATCTCTTGTTACTAGAAGTCAACAGGTGGCAGCAGAGAATTAAAAAAAAATCTATAAAATGCAAACTAATGAAATGATATACAATCGCTGGAGATGCTACAATATGCAGTGAAGTTCACTATAAAAGCTCAAACATTAAACAGCACAAAGGCATATCTGATTCCTTTAACACAATGTGTATCTTTTCATGTGTAGATGTTTGGTAGCGGTTACACATGTTACAGTGGCAAACTAAAAATCAAACTTTTAAGTTGCCAGAGACTATTACGGGAGCAAAATATACTCTATAAGGACAGAATATGACGATGAAGGACACAACAGTGTCTTATGATCCACAAGAGTGAACACAGTGATAAACCACAAGCAGTTCTTCTCTAAAACATCTTGAATAAAAAGTAAAAAAAAAAAAAAATCCTCATACATAGAATATAAAAGTGCATATGAATCTTACCATATTTCAAGAGATTTTTTTCAGCATTTTTCAGTGCACAAGTTCTCAAAGGACTCAAAATGAATTAGAAAAGATGGAGAAGAAAATGTTGTAAAATCAATTCAAGTCCATGAGAGAAAAAAATCTAAAACATGTCATAAAGTCTCTAATGAGAGCAATAAATAATATTAACCCAAACATGAATATTTTTGTAGCATGTAGATTTGATCAGTAGCTCTGATTATGTAAATCTCCTGTTGCATATTTAAACAGCAGGTATGAGTCAGTTTATACATTCATCTGATCACTAGAGGGAGTGAAGAATCACTTCAGTTCATTCAAACTGTGCTGTGAAACAAACCATGATCTCTTCATCTTTAGTGCTGCTTCTGGCAGTGATATCCTGTAAGTTTAGTTTACTTTCTGTGTGATACATCATTTTTTTGCTAAAAAGCTTGTAAACAGTTTTTAAGCATCATGCTCTCTTATTAACAGGTATTATTTGATTTGATACAGGTATTGATTCATATGAACTCACTCAGCCTGAGTCTCTGACTGTCCGTCCTGATGCCACTCTCACTATCAACTGTAAAGTCTCCTATTCAGTTACAAGCTATGGTACAGGCTGGATTCGTCAGCCTGCAGGAAAAGCTCTGGAGTGGATTGGATTAATCGACTCTGCTGGAAACTTAGCCTACAAGGATTCCCTGAAAAGCAAGTTCAGTATCACCAGAGACACTTCCAGTAACACAATAACACTGCAAGGAAAGAATATGCAAGCTGAAGACACAGCTGTGTATTATTGTGCCAGATAAACACAGTGACAGACGCCAACAGCCTCCCTGTACAAAAACACCATCATCATATCACAAATTAAAAGTGTTTTTGATGATTTTCCTCATTCTGACTTATACAGATGCACAGAAATTGTTTGAAGCTCATCAAAAATTCTAGACATTAATTCAGCTGGTCAAAAAACTAAAACAAACTTCAAGGCAAGCCTAATCGAGCGCAGCGTTAGTTCAGTCAGGCCACGTAGGCATAGGCTGCGACCAGCTGACGCGGTCAGCTGTCAAATCGCTCCAATCACATTCTCCTATTAGACACGGGACATATATACGTAGCATTACTGCTCGGTAAGTATGCTCAAACTGCTTGCAACCCTCCCTCCCTCCCCATTATAAGCATAAGCATATTACTGTGCACCTTCTGGTTGTCGTCTTCTTTTGTTTCAGATCACTAAGGCTTCCAAGTCCCGGCTGGCATGGACCTCACTACTGAGAGACACTCATCCTCATAACCAAGCTACAGTATAGACGTCCCACTGCACATCTACATGATTACCACTGTTCGCTTTTAAAGACATTACTAAGTGTCTTAATTGTTATGTATTTCCAAGCTGATGGTTCCGGGGGGTTAATGTTAAAGCTCTTGTATGTTCAATTTATTCTGGAGCAAAGAACCCCCAAAAGGAACCATACCGCCAAAGATAAATTGTCTTTCAATAAACTCAAGTAACTTGCCAAAGTGGTCCTGCCTGAAATAAATTTAAGTAAATGCATAATAATCAACAAATATAATTTGCACCAAAACAAAACAAACTAATAAAAATAAAGAAACTAATAAAAATTCAACATTCACATTTTGCTGTACATAAAATATTGCATAAGCATCATGATAGTAATTGGATGCAATGAATTATGCAAATATTCCTCCTCCTACTCCTTGTTATTTGAGTATTAAAATGAAAAGAAGCAGCTTGTTCTCACACGTCTCAAACCATGATCTCTTCATCTCTCTGGTTGTTGCTGCTGCTGGCAGCTGCTTCTCGTAAGTCTTTATAGCTTCTATAGAGATACTTCATATTAAAAACACTCATGGTTATATATAATGTTGTCATATCTCTAACATTTCTGGTCATATTTTCTCCCTCAGTTGTCCACTGTGTTGAACTGACTCAGACTGATTCTATGGTCTTAAGTCCTGGTCAGGTTTTGACTCTGTCCTGTAAAATCTCTGGATATTCAGTGACTGACAGCAGCTACTGTACTCACTTCATTCGGCAGCCTGCAGGAAAAGCTCTGGAATGGGTTGGA
>NW_015642515.1:20808-42748 GCF_001515625.1 Sinocyclocheilus rhinocerous | reverse complement strand
GCATGCACTGGATCAGACAGCCAGCAGGACAAACATTCATCTGGATGGGGGTTATCTGGTATGATGCCAGTAAAACAGTGTATGCTAAAAGTGTAGAGGGACGAATAGAGATCACTAGAGATAATTCAAACAGCATGGTGTATCTGAAACTCTCTGGTCTGACAACAGAAGATACAGCTGTATATTACTGTGCAAGAAATACACAATGATGCAGAAAAAGCACTGAACGGTACAAAAACATGCCAGGGAGGAAAATTAGATTAAAACAACAACAACAACAGATGGCGCTGCAGCACAGTACAACTCTGAGCCAAAGAAACAGACCAAAGATATCTTATCCTAATGGATGATATACTGGCCAATATTTACCTATATTTACCTAGAATATAAACTATTTAAATGCCATGATTGCTGATACATATGCCATGAATGACCTTAAGTGAATATATAAGAAAAAACAAATATTAAGTTGAATTAAATGTGTTCTATTGTTAATGTCACAGATCCATCTCTGTCAATGCTGTCTTCTGAAAGAAATGTAAAAAAAAAAAGAAAAAAAAAGATATGTAGATACTCATTTACTGGGTTGCATATGCAGTATTGTATGCAAATATTGTCCCTCCTCCTCTTTATTTGAGTATTAGGATGAAAAGAAGCAGCTTGTTCTCACTCGTCTCAAACCATGATCTCTTCATCTCTCTGGTTGTTGCTGCTGCTGGCAGCTGCTTCTCGTAAGTCTTTATAGCTTCTATAGAGATACTTCATATTAAAAACACTCATGGTTATATATAATGTTGTCATATCTCTAACATTTCTGGTCATATTTTCTCCCTCAGTTGTCCACTGTGTTGAACTGACTCAGACTGATTCTATGGTCTTAAGTCCTGGTCAGGTTTTGACTCTGTCCTGAAAAATCTCTGGATATTCAGTGACTGACAGCAGCTACTGTACTCACTTCATTCGGCAGCCTGCAGGAAAAGCCCTGGAATGGGTTGGAAGGATGTGTGGTAGCGGTAACTCATATTTGACTCTGTCCTGTAAAATCTCTGGATATTCAGTGACTGACAGCAGCTACTGTACTCACTTCATTCGGCAGCCTGCAGGAAAAGCTCTGGAATGGGTTGGAGAGATATGTGGTAGCGGTAACACATATTACAGTGATAAACTGAAAAGTAGATTTCAAGTTACCAGAGAGTCTTCCAGCAACACAGTGACTCTGAAAGGACAGAATATGCAGACTGAGGACACAGCTGTGTATTACTGCGCCAAAGTCACAGTGACACAGAGCAGCTACTGCCTTGTTCAAAAACCAAACTAGCACTCGGCACACAAATACACAGCTTTGCACTAAAATCTACAGTATTTCTGATCGAGTTTCAGTTATATTCAATGTACACAAAAATGATGGTTAAAGTAAAGATTTAACATGTTTTATTTTGCATAAAAATGAACCACAATGCTTTCTAGTTCTAAAATATTATTATAGGCCTATGTTTTATAAGGCAAAACTATTGCCTCTCTGTTCTAACCTTCTAAAATCTGCTAGCAAAAAGTTAAAATAGGGATACTTTTACACTTTTCATTCATATCTCTGTCTTCTCCATTTGCCGCCCACAAACTCATTACACTGACATAATCCTGCCTCCTGATACAGTAATTGTGTTACAAGTGTATTCTTGGCACATTTTACAAGACAGTGATACGGTGCACAATTTAGGACATCCTCAGACCTCAGTTATATGACAAAAAGGCATTGTACCTCAGACTAAAAGGCTTCAGCCACTGGACTAAACGTTATTGCGCCTCTGACTGAAAGGCTTTCAGAAAAAACAATGTCAAGTGTCAGGTCTTGTAGCCTACAATTAGGCATTGGGTGAAACAGCATCAGACAAAAAGCCATCGTTGAAGTCTTTGGTTGCTGTAATATAATTTCAGTCAAAAAAAGTGGATACCACAGAATAGATATAAACTGATAAAAGATAAACTGCAGTGCTTTACAACTATAGGACAGGAAGAGCTAAATAAACTTATCACTGCATCTAAACCAACAACATGCCTGTTAGATCCTGTACCCACTAAATTACTGAAAGAGTTGTTACCTGTAGCAGAAGAACCGCTTCTCAATATTATTAACTCGTCGTTGTCTTTAGGTCACGTCCCAAAACCATTCAAGCTGGAGGTTATTAAGCCTCTTATTAAGAAACCACAACTAGAACCTAGTGAACTGGCAAATTACAGACCCATATCAAATCTTCCTTTTATGTCTAAACTCTGGACTTTTGGTAGTACCTAGGATAGCAAAGTCCAGTAAAGGAGGTAGAGCTTTTTCGCATTTGGCTCCCAAACTTTGGAATAGCCTTCCTGATAATGTTCGGGGTTCAGACACACTCTCTCTGTTTAATTCTAGATTAAAGACACATCTCTTTGGCCAAGCATTCAAATAATGCATCTCATAATCTTGTACTGCAGTTATATCTGATCAAATGCACATTATTATTCTTTAGCTTGGGTTAAACAAATCAATTTTGCTTGGTTGGAACAGCAGCTACGCTAATTATGTCTCTATTTGTTTCTCTGTTTCTGCTGGGATTGACATCCCGTGGTAACTAGGATTTACACAAGCTTCAGTCTGGACCCAGAACACCTGAGAAGAGATAATGCCAACCCCTCAGAGGACCTCAGATGATGCCAACCCTGAAACAACATACAGAACTACCACACTTTGCTATAAGTTTGATTGCATCGTATAATAATTGCTGTTAATAGTTTTCATCATCTGTTTGATTACGTCTTTGATTTTTCCGTACATTTCTTCCATATGTACATTAACTGATAGTGACCACTGATATGCTACCACTAAATATTGTAGAAACTTAATTTGCTGTAAAGTTGCTTTGCAACGATTTGTATTGTGAAAAGCTCTATACAAATAAACTTGAATTGAATTGAATATAATTGCTGATAAGGTCATGATTGAATTGTTTATTTGTTGATCCATTCCCATTCTCATTCTATGTCTTACCAAAGTAATTTATTAGCAAGACTAATAAAAACATTAAAAACTATACTATTATTGAAGCAACAGACATATATGGTGACAAGGGAGTGTCTACAAAAAAAAAGACATATTTACTGATGTGTGACCCTCAGGAAACACCTGCGTTTTGTTATTGCATCTAAAAAAATAAGTGAATATGCGTGTATAGTTTCATAAGACTTATTTACATTCTGTAACTACAAAGCATAATTGCTTGTTTTAATGTTGCATCCAGATGGATAAGAGTTGTGTCTACTTTGATCATAATAATTTTGGGGTTTTGATTTTTGCCTTTCAATGTCAAAAGAGGGAAAAGAGGTGTCAGAGGAACTTGCTGAGGAAACCCCAGGTAAATTATGGACGTTAACACGATTATTAAAGACTCTACCACAGTAGAAGACTAGAAACACAGTTAGAGCCGCACCGGTCACAATCACGGCCACTGTGTTTGTCTTACATGCACTTTGACTGTACTTCTCAAATAGATGACTTTAGGTGAAACCCCTCCATTATCTGACTCTGAGAAATTGTTCATTTCAACTGCCACAGTTTCCCTGGCAGAATCCTGAGAGGGAATCTCATATATGTGTTGATGTTCCATCATGTTCACAAAAAGAAGTCATTCATACGTTGCTGCTTCTGTTGTGTGTACACCGGTCACGCTGAAGGCGTTCCCCTAGCGCCCTCTAGAGGACGCAGCGTTGAGTTCCCTTTCGAAAGGGAAACAAGGTTTATTCCACAAACGGACCTATCTCTGAGGTGGGTTTTCCACTGAGGGAACCAACATAGGTCTACCTAATAATGAAAAAAAAAAAACATTCTGCAAACCGCTCTAATAAAGGAGGAGTTCATGCAAAACGTTCTGAAAGTGATTCCGACGATATCGTTTCTCTGTGCCTTTATCGTTATAGCTGTGGTGTGGACTCTTCTATTCTTTAATATTGAGAACGATTTTTAGAACTATATCTTTATCGTTATCTTTCTAGTTATCGTCCTTGGTGTGAACGGGCCTTAAGTTGACTGTTTCAGACGTCACTCAGTGACTGTTTGTTTTCTTGACCAAGAAACAGCCCTGCAAACAAGCCTGCACTGGCCCTTTATGGGTCCACTTAGGGCTAGCCTTAGGGCCCCCAGCGGGCTGCCAGCGCAGGGCCCCTGAGAATTTGCTCATTGGCAAAACATTGGCCCCTTAGCGCTGGCCCTGCACGGGCAGCCCTCACTATGCCCACACAGGGCCGGCACTATTAATCTACAACAATACATCTTGTTTAACTTTAAATACCTTCCAGCTACTATAACTTAAGTCTTTGGGAAAAAACAGTTATTATACATCTGAAATGGATGCAGTCACCACATAACTAATGTCTGTATTGTCCCACATGGCTTTACTTAAGGAAACCTAAAACACCCTAGCACCCCTAGTGGTAAGGAAGAAAACTGCCCATCAAATATTTATTAACAGGCTCATGTCTGTTACTCCTCAAATATGGCTCGTGAGATACACTTTCCTGCAGAGTTTAGCTCCAACTTTGATCAAACTCACCCACCTGTGATTTTCTAATGGTCCTGAAGACATTGATTAGCATGTTCAGGTGTGTTTGATTAAGGTTAGAACTAAACTCTGCAGGAAAGTGGATCTCGTGAGCCAGATTTGAGGATCCCTGGCCTATAATGAAACAACAGATTCTGATTAAGTCTCTTTTGGTTTGTGCCATTCCACTTCAATTGAGTGGCTAAATAATGGCTAGTCAATGTTGTTTGTATTCTCCTAGTTGCATTACAGGGCTGCCTACACAAAACCTGCATGGGCTCAAAGGATACAAAAGTTGTTCTGGGCCCGAACGGGCTGGCCCACACTGGGCCATCATAGGATTAATGTGGACAGTCCGCTAGTGTGGCCTGCTCACAGAGAGCCTGTGGTGAGCCCAAAGCTGTTGGCCTCACCTGGGCAAGCCCGCACTGGGCCTGTTTAGGTTGGGTGTGGGTTAGCCCTAGCCCACTGTGCCCGCAAAAAGCCAGCATGGGCCCCGCAGGGACATGTTTGCAGGGAGACAGTCCAATTTATAAATTCTGAAGAAAAACAAATATACCTCAGAGTAGCTTCATCATGAAATGTGTTTTTGTGTCTGTAAATGTTATATGTCTGGATTTTTCTTTCTTTCTTTCTTTCTTTTTAATATCTGTAAATGATCATTTGTTTTTGTAGAAAGCAATTATTGTGTATAACAAATTAATGACAAACTGCAACATCTTGGACAACCGAAGTGCTGTATGCAAATTCTTTACTTGGTCATTCATTCATTAATTCATTAATTCATTCATTCATCTGCTTTGTGGATCAGTAGTAGTAATAAAACTGTGTGAACTTTAAAGGAGACCTATTATGCCCTTTTTTACAATATGTAATATAAGTCTCAGATGTCCCCAGAATGTGAAGTTTCAGCTCAAAATACCCCACAGATAATTTTTATGTCATTTTATAAATGCCTATTTTGAGTGGAAGCAGAATTTTTTTTTCGTGCATGTCTCTTTAAATGCAAATGAGCTGCTGTTCCCCGCCCCCTTTTCCAGAACAGGGCTACCTTTACAGCTCGTACCTTCCTTACTCTGCAGAAAAAAAAATCTGTTTAATCATGCGTTTTAAACCATATCAATTTAATCTTCTGATATAGGGTTTTCTGAGCAGTCAGCATGCTTTGTAAAGTTTGCAAAAACACAATGGCGGTGCCGTGGGTGGAAACTTGCAGATTAAGGGGTGGTAATATTGTAATAAGATCCCCTTTCTACTTCACAGGGGGTGCGAAATCTGAGCACCTCGGTTTTTTACAAGTTTGCAGAGAAAGGCTTACCAAAAAAAATTTACTGGGTTGTTCTTTTTCATGTTTTCTGGGTTGGTAGATGCACCGGGGACCCGATTATAGCACTTAAACATGGAAAAAAGACAAATTTTCATGATATGTCACCTTTAAATCATGATCTTCTCATCAGCAGCTGCATCCTGTGAGCTTCACTGATGATTTATTTAAACTCTAAAGCAATGAAATAAGCGTTATTATAACTGTTAACAGAAGTTTTGTGACATAATTAATAATAACACATTCTTTTATTGTTAATTTCAGGTGTTTTCTGTGTTGAGCTCACTCAGCCTCCATCTATGGTTGTGAAACCTCAATAATCCTTCTCCATCTCCTGCAGGATTTCAGTATCAAGCCATTGCATTCACTGGATCCGTCAACCCACTGGAAAAGCACTGGAATGGATCGGATATCTTTGTAGTGGTGGTGGCACTAACATTAAAGACTCAGTGAAAAACAAGATCAGTTTCACCCAGGACACGTCCAAAAACACAGTGTTTCTACAGGGAAATAACTTTCAGACTGAGGACACAGCTGTGTATTAATGTGCAAGCAGTGACTAAACAAACCATAGCTCTGCAGAAAAACCTAAACACATGAATCAGATGTAGATAATACCAGGAGCATTTCTAGCCTTTCAACAGCACTCAACACCAGCCCTGCTCCTACTCTTTTTTGAAACAGTTTGGGATAACAATTGATATAAATAGCCTTTACCTGAAGTGTCGTTTACAAGCTGCACACGCAATAAAGAGCTGCTTTGTTGTTGATAAACGATAAAAGACATTTGCAAGTTTTGTTTCCTACAATAGATTTTAGGTATATCCAACTCATTCAGCGATCTTATCGTTTTGTTTCTCATAAAATACACCATTACTATTTCGATGTGAGAAGCAGCTGCAAATGATTCAGTGCCTGAGTGAACATTCATGAATCTGCCATCGCCAGTACAGATTCTAAACAGGTGAAAGAAAACACACATGATGCTCTGATTGAAATCATATCAGAGAAAATGATTCTCAGGTCGGTATACATAAATCTTCATTAATTAACACATGAGGATTTATTAATCCATCCACACTTTTCATCCAGCTGAAAACGCTTTATAAATATTAAATAGTCATAATCATTTAACATTTGTAAATATATATTCTCATAAATGTCACATATTCAAATTTATTGTCACAATTTAGTGTCACATATTAATGTATGTATAAATTTCTGTTTCCCGTACACATAGGTACAAAGAAGAATTGAGGCTGGAGGAGGAGTTCATGCAAAACTGGGATATTTATCTCTCATAAACTGTTGTGCCACCGAAGTGTTTCTGTTCACTGATTGTATGTGGTTTTTGCTGAAGAGCATCATTAGCAATGGCAACAATAATTAATTCAGTCCTGATACTACTATTTTTAAATGGTTTGCTATTTTCTAAATAATAATAATAATATATTACTGTATAAATAGATTTAGCAAGCACATAGTTATACTTTTTTTCTGACTTTTCAGTTTATTATATTTCTCTCTCTCCCACAGATATTCATTGTCAGACATTCACTCAGTCTCAAGATGTGGTAAAAAACCCAGGTTAATCTTTTCGGCTGGTCTGTACTGCCTCTGGATATTCATTCAGCAGCTACTGGGCAGGTGTAGTGAGACAGGCACCTGGTAAAGGGCTGGAATGGGTTTCAACTATTGGCGGATCCAGTTCTCAGAAGTACTATTCCCAGTCAGTTCAGGGCAGGTTCACAGTGTCCAGAGATGATTCCAGCAGTCAACTGTACCTACAGATGAACAGCCTCAAGACTGAAGACACTGCTGTGTATTACTGCGCTAGAGAGCCACAGTGAATGAGTTCAGTGTCAAAGCAATACAAAAACCACCACCTTTCCTGTTGACTTCACTTATGCTCCAGATGTACTGTTTCATTTCCAATAGGTGGCGCTGTTGTCAAGCAGTCTTATTTTAGTGTTTCGGACATCGCTCACTGAATGTTTGTTTCTTGACCAAGAAACAGACAGTCTAAATTCAAAGTCTGAAGAAACACAAAAAGCCTTATAGTAGCTTCATTGTGAAATGTGTTCTTATGTGTTTTTTGTGTGTTTCTGTATTATTATTATTATTATCTTTTATATCAGTAAATTATGAACTTTAAACAAAAACACCTATTGCATTTATCAAAGCTGGTAATTTACAGATATTTTACAAAAAAATAGATATAAATATAAAAAAATAAACATGAGAACGTATTTTATGATGAAGCTACTCTACGAGCAACGATGCTTTTGAGAAACGCACCCCAGGACTGCATTTTACTACAAACTTGCAGCAAGACCATTACTGGTGCTACCAGAATGACACACTAAGGAAGTGTCGCAATAGCGTTGCAAATATTCAGTGCCTTTATGTGAATATTACAAATGTAGAATGTATAAAGTCAGATGAAAGAACTTCATACATTATACTGTACTTTAATGAAACTTGTCTGCCAGGTGTCTGATTAAAGTATTGGTAAAATAGATCTACTTAGTTAAAAATCTTTAAAGAATATTTGTAGCAGATTTAGTTTACCAATACTTTCGACAGGCATAGAGGCAAGTTTTGACCTTGACAACATGTCTTAAAGTGCCATAATGTATCTTCCTGGTGTATTTTCCTCATCTTTTTTTTTTTTTTTTTGATCACTGATGTTGTCTTTTTTCTGTAGAAAGCAATTATTGCATAAATAAATGACAAACTGCAACATCTTGGACAACCGAAGAGATGTATGCTGTGCTGCATACTGTGAGCTTCACTGATGCTTTATTTAAACTCTAAACTAAAGCAATGAAATAAGCTTCATAACTGTTAGCAGAAGTTTTGTGACATAGTTAATAATAACACATTCTTTTTTTTCGTTAGTGGTAGCACTAACATTAAAGATCAGTTTCACCCAGGACACGTCCAAAAACACAGTGTTTCTACAGGGAAATCATTTTCAGACTGAGGACTAAGCTGTGTTTTACTGTGCCAGAGAGTCCCAGTAACTAAACAAGCCACAGCTCTGTACAAAAACCTGAACACATGAATCAGAGATATGTAATACCAGAGGCATTTAGCCTTTCATCAGCATCCGACACCAGCCCCCAAATAAATAGTCTTTACCTGAAGTACAGAGTCATTTACAAGCTGCACACGCAATAAAGAGCTGCTTTGTTGTTGATAAACGATAAAAGACATTTGCAAGTTTTGTTTCCTACAATAGATTTTTGGCAAATATCCACCTCATTCAGTGCTCTTATTGTTTTATTTCTCATAAAATATCCTATTACTATTTTGGTGTGAGAAAGTGCTGCAAACAGTTCAGTGCCTGAGTGAACATTCATGAATCTGATCGTCACTACCGATTCTAAACAGGCAAAAACAAAAAAAAAAAAAAACTTGACTGTCACACATAACGCTCTGATTGTAACATTAACAAAGAAATGATTCTCAGGTCGGTAAACGGTAATATCCATTAACACAAGGATTTATTAATCTATCCACACTTTTCATCCAGGCGAAAATGCTTTAGAAATATTAATAATAATTTAATATTGATGAAATATGTTCTCATAAATGTCACATTTTCATTTCTGTTTTTTACTTACTTTATCTAGGCCCTTTATGCTGTTTATCATTCCACAATTAATTTTTTTTCACTTATGTTATTCATTTATTTATGTACAAATGTCCTTTTTTTATGCACATGTACAAAGAAGAATTGAGGCTGGAGGAGGAGTTCATGCAAAACTGGGATATTTATCTCTCATAAGCTGTTGTGCCACCGAAGTGTTTCTGTTCACTGTTCATGTGGTTTTTGCTGAAGAGCATCATTAGCAATGGCAACAATAATTAATTCAGTCCTGATACTACTATTTTTAAGTGGTTTGTTGTTTTCTAAATAATAATAATAATAATAATAATAATGATATATTACTGTATAAATGCTTTTAGTAAGCACAAAGTTATACTTTTTTCTGACTTTTCAGTTTATTTTATTTCTCTCTCTTCCAAAGATATTCATTGTCAGACCTTCACTCAGTCTCAAGATGTGGTAAAAAGACCAGGTGAATCTTTTCGGCTGGTCTGTACTGCCTCTGGATATTCATTCAGCAGCAACTGGGCAGGTGTAGTGAGACAGGCACCTGGTAAAGGACTGGAATGGGTTTCAACTATCAGCACATCCAATACACCATACTATTCCCAGTCAGTTCAGGGCAGGTTCACAGTGTCTAGAGAGGATTCCAGCAGTCAACTGTACCTACAGATGAACAACCTCAAGAAGGAAGACACTGCTGTGTATTACTGCGCTAGAGAGTGACAGTGAATGAGTTCAGTGTCAAAGCAATACAAAAACCACCACCTTTCCTGTTGACTTCACTTATGCTCCAGATGTACTGTTCCATTTCCAAGAGGTGGCTCTCTTGTCAAGCAGTCTTAGTTCACTGTTTTACCGAATGTTTTTCTTGACAGAGAAATAGACAGTCCAATTTTTAAAGTCTGAAGAAACACAAATATACATTAGAGTAGCTTCATCATGAAATGTGTTCTTGTGTCTGTAAAAAGTATGTTTCTGGATTTTTCTTTCTTTCTTTTTTAATATCTGTAAATTATCAGCTTTGATCAATGGCACTTATTGCATGTATCAAAGCTGGCAATGCACAGATATTTTACAAAATAAAAAAAGTTTTGCTTTGTACAAACACAAACATGACAACATATTTATGATGAAGCTACTCTAAGGCTGCTGCTCTAATGTATGAAGTAATGCTTACACTGGACATCTAATGAAATCAGGAGACAGGTAAAGAGGACTGTACAGGACTGTACCTTTACTACAAACTTGCAGCATGACCAACAGGCTACATTATAACCAGTACTACTAGAATAACACACTAAGGAAGTGTTGCAAATATTCAATGCCTACGTGAATATTAGAAATGTATAATGTATAGAACTTCATACTTTATACTTCATAAATTACTTTTGAAACTTGTCTGCCAGGCCTGTATCTACTGTAGTTAAAAATGATCTTTAAAGAAAATTTTGGGCTATAATAGATTTATTTTACCAATACGTTTAACAGACACCTGACATACAAGTTTAGATGTTAACAAAATGTCTTAAAATGCCGTTGTCAGGATTATTGCCCCTGTTTCTGTTCCCTTATTTGGTCATGTTCCTGTCCTCGTTTTGTAAATTAGTTTGATTAGTCACCCCATACACCTGTGTTTCCCCAATCATCCCCTGTATTTAAATCCTAGTCTGTGCAGTCAGCAGTTTCCTGCTGTCTCCAGTGTTGATGTACCCTGCGTTCCATGGATTAAAGACTGTTTCGTTTATTCCTCGTCTCCATCGTTCCTCGCCATCACAGATTGTGACAGAAGAACCGACCAAATACAGTTACCTCAGTGTGTCTACCCTCCGTTTTGTTTCCCGTTTTTACCCAGTGTCTTTTTTTCCCCGTTGTTCCCTGGATGGATGCCCTTCTTCGCCCCGCATACCTCCTTCTCCTGCTGGAGCAGGGGGACAAAGCTCTCGAGGACCATACTAGACTGTTCCAGCTGCTAGCAAGCACCACCAGCTACCCGGACGACGCGCTCTGTGCGTTCTACGACACCAGTCTAAACATGGAGTGCAGAGCGCCGTCGTCCGAAGATGGTCCTCGAGAGGATTTCGGCGCGTTTGTGGAGTGGATTCTGGCAAGAAACGGGTCACCTCTCACTGTAACTTCCGAGGATACACTCCGGACCCAGAGCCCAGCCCACCATCTCCCCGCTGTATCATTACGGTGTGAGTGCCGCGGGTCTGCCATCCTCCAGCGTCGCCATGGCTGGAGAATCCCTCACCTCCGCCTCCAACCTCCGAGGCCCGGACTCTGCCTCGGCCCGTAGACCCAGCGGCTCCACCTCTGATCCTAGCTCCCACACCTCCACCGTCACCCGTCGATCCACCAGCTCCACTGGGCTCACACTGGCTCCGCCTTGGTCGGCCGTCGACCCACCATCGCCTCAGGACTCCGCTCCTCCGGCTGCATCTCGTCGCTCCGTCCCACCGGCTCTATTAGGCTACTTCCTCCCGCCAGCTCCACTCTCTGTCGGTTCTACTCGTTACGTTGATGTGTTTCCTGCTGTCTCCAGTGTTGATGTACCCTGTGTTCCATGGATTAAAGACTGTTTCGTTTATTCCTCGTCTCCATCGTTCCTCGCCATCACAGATTGTGACAGCCGTAATGTATCTTCCTGGTGTGTTTTCCTCATCTTTTTATATGGTCACATATGTTGTATTGTAGAAAGCAATTATTGCATATACTGTAACAAATGAATAACACACTGCAACATCTTGGACAACCGAAGAGCTGTATGCAAATTCTTTACTTGCTCTTTATACAAAAGAGCAGTATCTGCTTTGTGGATCAGTAGGAGTAATAAAGCTGTGTGAACTTCAAACCATGATCTTCTCATCAGCTCTACTACTGCTGGCAGCAGCTGCATCCTGTGAGCTTCACTGATGCTTTATTTAAACTCTAAACTAAAGCAATTAAATAAGCTTCATAACTGTTAGCAGAAGTTTTATATCATAATTAATAACACATTCTATTTTTAATTTTTTTTCCATAGGTGGTGTTTTCTGTGTTGAGCTCACTCAACCATCTATGGTTGTGAAACCTCAAGAATCATTCTCCATCTCCTGCAGGATTTCAGTATCAAGCCATTGCATTTACGGGATCCGTCAACCCACTGGAAAAGCACTGGAATGGCTCGGATATCTTTGTAGTGGTGGTGGCACTAACATTAAAGACTCAGTGAAAAACAAGATCAGTTTCACCCAGGACACGTCCAAAAACACAGTGTTTCTACAGGGAAATAATTTTCAGACTGAGGACACAGCTGTGTTTTACTGTGCCAGAGAGTCCCAGTAACTAAACAAGCCACAGCTCTGTACAAAAACCTGAACACATGAATCAGAGATACTTAATACCAGAGGCATTTAGCCTTTCATCAGTACCCAGCACCAGCCCCATAGCTGCACACAATAATGACCTGATTCGTTGTTGATAAATGATAAAAGACGTTTGCAAATTTTGTTTTCTAAAATAGATTTTAGGTAAATACCCACCCCATTCAGCACTTTTTTAAAATTTTATTTCTTATAAAATATCCCATTATTATTTTGGTGTGAGAAACCGCTGCAAACAATTCTGTGCATGAGTGAATATTCGTGAATCTGGCATCGTGGATTGCATTCATACATGTATCCAGTTCTTACATCTTCTATTCCCAGTCAGTCCAGGGCAGGTTCACAGTGTCCAGAGATGACTACAGAGGTCAGCTGTACCTACAGATGAACAGCCTCAAGACTGAAGACACTGCTATTATTGTGCAATAACCAGAGGTGGGACCAAGTCATTGTTTTGCAAGTCACCGAGTCAAGACAGGCAAGTCCAAGTCGAGTTGCAAGTCCTCAACTTTAAGATTCAAGTCTTAAACAAGTCATTAGTTCTCTTTGCCCAAATTAGTGTCTTTAGTAGTGGTAAGTATTAATTACCATATCAAATTCATAGTAATTTATATCAGGAAGGCAGGTAGAATATGTTTGACATAGTTTAATTTCATGTGAGATGGGTGCCCTCAGTAAAACTACTCAAGTAAAATTTAGTGATTGTGCCAAAATAGGACAAACAGTGAAAAAAACTATTTTATTAGTAACAGAATAGCAAAGACAACTTAATTTCATAGAAATAACAGCTGTAACATACTTTGCATGTGTGCATAAGAATATATGCTTCTAGGTGTTATATCTCGTGAACGAGTTGAATGAACTGCTACATCTCTTTCGAAAATGAATGAGAGTGTACCTGGTCAGTCGGCCATTTAGCATGTCAATCTCGATTAGCACTCAGCAGAAAGCAGATGCAAAGCGCAGTTATAGGTACTGTGCACATACGCTTGTTTATATATTCATAATTCACATACAGAACATAACTCCACGTTTAATCCTATGAATGGGTAATTGTCTGACCAAACAATTAAAATGTTAATTATGCAAGAAAACCTTGTGCTTTGGTCATCTGAACAACTTATTTAGACTATTTATTTAATGAGTAGATTATGCACACATTTTAATAAAGCCAAATCAGTTTTTGTAACAAGTGAATACGTTCGTTGACTTAAGACACAACACAAGACACTCTTTTTCGCCACCTGCTGGCATATTTATGTTGAAGAAATGGTCACTGAACGAATCTGAACGAATCATTTTGGTGAACAAACTGAAAATGAACAAATCTCTTGAAAGAATCAACATTTCCATCACTATTTCTCATGCCCGCTCCGCGTCCCTGCTGCGCTCAAGCTGGGGAACAATAGTCCGTCAAAGGTGGGGAAACCATCCACCGGCCTTACGCCTTTTCAATGTGTACTCGGTTTCCAACCACCCGTTTCCCTGGTCCGGAGAACCCTCAGAGCTCCCTGCCATCAACGACTGGCTCCAACGAAGTGAGGAGACATGGAATACTGCTCATGTGCACCTCCAACGCGCCATCCGCAGGGTCAAGGAACAGGCCGACCGTCACAGGAGGTCAGGTCCCGCTTACACCCCAGGACAATGGGTCTGGCTCTCCACAAGAGAACTTAGCCTTCGGCTCCCGTGCAAGAAGTTGAGTCCCAGGTACGTGGGTCCATTAAAAATCATTAGACAGATCACACCTGTATCTTACCATTTGGCTCTTCCCTCTAATTATCGTATCTCACCCACCTTTCATGTTTCCCTGCTTAAGCCCGCCGGTTGTCCGAGAGGAGAGAGGGACCAGGAGGAGGCCATGAACGAGAGTCCCCCTCCCATCATCGTGGACGGCGAGGAGGCGTACGAAGTCTTGTATTGCCCTGGCTACATTTCTGAGCGTTTATCCCCTGTTTTGAGATATCTTGTGTATTACCTTGGACTGTTACTACTAGTGTGATTCTCTGCCGCCTGCCCCGACCCTTGCTCTGCCTCTGTTTACTCTCCTGGATTAGCCCTGATGTTCGTGATGCTGTTGTTTGATTACTGCCTGTTTAACTCTGCCTTTGATTGAAATAAAAGCTGCAAATGGATCCGCACGCCTCTGACTCCTCGTTACACACAGTTCTGCTTAAATATTAAATTGTACCTAATATTTTATTGTTCTTTGTAATTTAATTGAAAACAGACCAATGTGCATTTAATACATTAAATACCAAGTATTACACTTAATTTGTTTGTTGAATATGTTTCATCACAATGAGTTGTGCTCATGCTGTTTCATTACCAAGAGGTGTCTGTTGTATTCATTGAAATTTTTGGTATATGCATTTATTTGGCACTTTTTTTAACTTTCACTATATAATTTTGTTGATAAACATCAAATTATAAATCCTAGATTATACAATAGATGTATAAAGAGGTTTCTCAATTTTGTGCTACAAATTGCTATAAAAGTGCAGTGTTTAAAATGATCAAAACTATTATTCATTAAAAAATAAAAAAATTAGGCAACAAAATAAAAACATGCATGCATCTTGAACGACCAATAAGAATCTCTAAATAGGCCTTCATATCAAAACATCAAAGGTTTATATTTATATTAAGAATGTATTTATTGGACATCTAATAACTTGACACCTTAAAAAAAAGTGACGTCCTCTCATTTTCTTAATCTTTTTTTTTCTTTAGAAAGCAATTGTTCCAGATATCAAATAAAATAAAGATTAAATGGCAAAAGCACTGAAGTTTCACATCTTGGACAACAAAATGACTATATGCAAATACTCCATCTGCTCCATGTACTAAAGTGAAGTGTGTCTGAGGCACAGAAGGAGAAATTCACATCATTTTTAATCATGATCTTCTCATCAGCTCTGCTACTGCTGGTGGCAGCTGCATCCTGTGAGCTTGACTGATTTTTTATTCAATCTATAACAGTGAAATAAGCTTCTGTTAACAGACGTTTTGAGACATAACTAATAACACATTCTTTCATTGTTATTTTCAGGTGGAGTTTTCTGTGCTGAGCTCACTCAACCTCCATCTATGGTTGTGAAACCTCAAGAATCATTCTCCATCTCCTGCAGGATTTCAGTATCAAGCTATTGCATTTACTGGATCCGTCAACCCACTGGAAAAGCACTGGAATGGCTCGGATATCTTTGTAGTGGTGGTGGCACTGACATTAAAGACTCAGTGAAAAATAAGATCAGTTTCACCCAGGACACGTCCAAAAACACAGTGTTTCTACAGGGAAATAATTTTCAGACTGAGGACACAGCTGTGTATTATTGTGCAAGACAGTCACAGTAACTAAACAAGCCACAGCTCTGTACAAAAACCTGAACACATGCAAGAACCAGATATACATAATACCAGGGGCATTTCTAGCCTTTCATCAGCATCCAAAAACGTCTCAGGTTACTTATGTAACCATGGTTCCCTGAGTAGGGAACGAGTCACTGCGTCCTCTAGGGGTCAGCATACATTGAAAAAACACCAACAACACGTTGGTCGGCGACAGCCCATGGCGTCACTACCGGTGCGACTACAGTATAAATAGGCACCGGGAGAACATGTCATTCTCTTCTTCGTCTTCACTGACTGTTTTGTTTGAAGCGTGCATTTCCGTGGTAAGAGCAATCTATATTCCTATCGTATATTCCTAACGGATCTGACTCAAAAAGATCCGGTTACGCTAATAAAATTTGGCAATTAAAAATTGTTTTTACATTTGTTAGTGAATCAGATAATTACTGCTTTTCAGGTAACTCAGAAGTCTTCTGAGAAATCTAATCCCGTCCGGATATGTCTGAGATTCATCGCGTAATTGTTTGGTGATCCGATTCTCCGACCGCTCGCTTCACTTTCATCATGGATATAAGCCGTAACAATAGCATGAAATCATCTCGGTTACGTATGTAACCTTGGTTCCCTGAATAGGGAATGAGATGCTGCGATGACGTCATCGCTTTGGGAACACCTTTGGTGTGACGAATTGTCTGAAGCCCTTATACCATCTCGCCAATTCATTGGCCAAATAGCGCTTAGCACCGCCCCCAACGCTCACATAGGTGAGCTATATTAGCGTGCTGCACGCTATTTAATCAGATTTCCACTGATTTACGAAGGAAGCGCTATCTTCCTGTTCCGTATCTTAAGGTACGGAACAGCCCGCATCGCAGCATCTCGTTCCCTATTCAGGGAACCAAGGTTACATACGTAACCGAGATGTTCCCTCTCATAGGTTCACTTCAATGCTGCGATGACGTCATCGCTTTGGGAACGCTATACCATAATACCTGACGTACCTTTAGATAGCTGGAAGACCAAGGAAAGCGTCTGCTCAAGCGGATAAAACCTGGGAGCCAGGAGTCAACCTCATGTCCAGACTGTAAAACTTGATGAAGGTGCTAGGAGAGGACCATCCTGCCGCAACACAAACATCTTCCAAAGAGGACCCTTTGAAGAAGGCCTGAGAAGAAGCCACTGCTCTTGTTGAATGAGCACGCACCCCTAAAGGCGAAGTCAAACCATGCGCCTCATAGGCCAAAGATATAGCCTCCACTATCCAGTGTGACATCCGCTGTTTAGTGACAGCAGAGCCTCTGCTCTTTCCACCAAAACACACAAATAGCTGGTCAGATCCACGCCACTGTGCCATGCGGCCTCTAAAACCACTTGCTGAAAGCGAAACGTAGTCGAAGCGACCTTAGGAACATAATCAGGCCTAGGTCACAAAAAAACTTTAACCAGTTTAAAAAGGATGGCCTCTCAGGCCCTCCAAAACAATTGATAAATCCCAAGACGGAACTCGTGCTGGGTGGAAAGGCCTAAGCCGTCTTGAACCATGCATAAAACGGGAGACCAAGGGGTGGCGACCAACCGATGCACCTCCCACAAGTGCATGCCCCGCCGATATGGCCGCTACGTACACTTTGAGAGTGGCGGGAGTAACTCCCTCAGAAAAACGACTTTGAAGAAACTCCAGTACTGAACAAGAGGCAAAAAGTCTCCACTTGAAAGCATATAAGCATCTCGTGGAGGGAGCCCTAGAATTTATAATAGTGTCAGTAATCTCGGCTGAGAGACCAGAACACATTAGCGTACTCCGCTCAGGGGCCACACCCATAACCTCCATAATTCCGGTCGAGGATGCCGAATCATGCCCTGAGCTTGTGTCAACAGATCGTGTCTGAGGGGAACCTCCCATGGAGGGCCGGCTAGCAGACTGACCAGGTCCGAGAACCACGACTGAGTGGGCCACCACCTCTGTCTCGAGAGCAGGTCCGCTCCTGAGTTCAGGACTGCTCTGATCGACAGTAGCTTTGTCTGAGCCCAAAGAAGAACACGCCTCGCCAGCCTGCACAGGGGGCGAGAACGTAATCCTCCTTGATGATTGAGGTACGAAACGTGACAACCCCTCAACTGGGGTAAAAACTGTTTGAGAGCCAGGAAGACTACTAGCATCTCCAAACCATTTATGTGCCAGCCCCGATGTGCCTCTTTCCAGACTCCACACACTGGATGTCCTTGATGGACCGCTCCCCAGCCCGTAAGGAACGCGTCCGTAGTGATCGTCTTGCGGTGACACAACGTCCCCATCTGGACTCCTTCTTGAAGGAACTGGGGTCTCATCCACGGGCTTAGCGCGCGAAAGGCCTTGCGTGTCACCGTAATTCTGCAAAGCGGATGACAATGAGGTGAAATGTTCTGGCTCTTGGTCCACCACTGAAACGGTCGCATGTGGAGCAGGCCCAACTGAACTACAGGGGACGCCGCCACCATCAGACCCAGCAGTCTGAGACACAAGCCTACGTGTACTAGGCGCCCTGTCTTGAACTGACCTAGACAGGTCTGTTTTGACTGTACACGTGCGGGAGACAGTCGTGCCCGCATTGTGCAAGAGTCCAAGTCCACCCCCAAAAAGGTTGTTTGCTGACACGGCAGCAGGACACTCTTTTGTAGGTTTGTCCGTAACCCTAGGCTTCTCAGATGATCGAGTACCAGATATCGATGTGTCAGTACCTGATCCCGAGATTGAGCTAATATTAGCCAATCGTCCAGGTAGTTCAGAATTCTGATGCCCTGGAGCCGCAACGGGGCCAGAGCTGCGCCCATACATTTTGTAAACATCCGAGGAGCCAAAGCTAGTCCGAACGGAAGAACACAATATTGGTAAGCTTTGCCCTCGAAAGCAAACCTGAGGAACTTCCTGTGTCTCTTGACGATCTGGATGTGAAAGTATGCATCCTTTAGATCGATGGTTACAAACCAATCTTTGGATTGGATCTGAGACAGAATGGACTTTACTGTCAGCATCTTGAACTTGCTTACTCTGAGTGCAAGATTTAGACGACTTAAGTCCAAAATCGGACGCAAACCACCATCTTTTTTGGGCACAACAAAATACCGGCTGTAGAAGCCTGACTCCATCTGAGTGAGGAGTATCTCCTCTAAAATCGAGGCCTCCCCAGGACGTTCCATTGTAGGAAGAACCCCGCTGAAAGGAGATGGCCCTTTCCGAAATTTGATGGTGTAACCATGTTGAACGGTGCGTAGTACCCATTTTGAGACGTCTCCACGCGGCCCAATATTCTGCCAGGGGCTTTAGTCATTCTATGGTTGGAATGTTCATCTGATTTTCCTGTGTAGGGCCCCGAAGCACCTGAGTGGTGGAAAAGCCTATAACAGGAAGATGTCCAAATGCCCTGTCGGGCCTGCCCACCACCCCAAGAGTGGGAGCTTTGAAGGCCGTCATAAACGGGCCATGCTCGCATGACCCTTGGGCTTTCTCTCGAACTCTGATGGCTGGAACGTGCAGAGTGTCTGAGGGGGTGCTCGTCATAAGGACTCGACCTAAAACTGCCGGAGGCGCAGTATGCGGCGGGACCGTCAAGATCTGAGCCGGGAGGCCACAGCGAGAGAGGCGAATACGCTTGTGCAGTTCGTCCATACTCTCTAAAGGAAGGCCTGGCCTCCGAAGACGAGCAGAGGAATCAGGAACTGCTATTAGGAACCTGAGAACGAGATGTCTTGGCCGTCGAACTCAGGTCTATCCGCTTGCGTTGCCGTGGGTGAGCAGGTGGGCGAGACCTAGGACCCCAGTCTTTAAGAGGGGGTAACTTAGGCGACGGCTCATGCCGCTGGACCTTGCGAGGGCGCTGTAAAGAGGACGAGCGTGAACGAACCACAGGTGGCTGACGCTCTACTTCCCTAGCCCTGCGCGGGATGAGCTGACGAAACGCTGCAGACTGCTTTTTCGCTGCTCGAAACTTCTCCACGACAGTCGTGACCGAATCCCCGAACAGACCATCCCCAGAAATGGGTGCGTCCAAAAGAAAAGTTCTGCCCTTTTCTCTGGGGTCAGGCCCTCTCCCTCGTCCAGCTCCTTAAGCACATCTGCTTGATAAGCCTGGAGTACACCCATAGAATAAAGTGTAGCCGCGGCCTGTCCAGCGGCCATGTAAGATTTTCCGACTAAAGCGGAAGTAATCCTACATGGCTTGGATGGCAACAGGGGGCATGACTTCCAAGACGGAGCAGAGTTCGGAGCGAGATGTGCCGCGAGAGTCTCTTCTTCGGCCGCCATCGACACGTAGCCGTGTTCCGCCATTTTAGAAACCGTGGCAAAATCAGCGGCAGCGGAATTAGTAATAAGCGCCGAAAAAGCTCGAAACCTCGTGGTGGAGGTCTTGGAAGAAAGGGAAGGACCTACGGGGCTGAGACGGAGCGCGGCTAGACAAAAATCGGTCATCCAGTTTCGACTGGGCCTGATTTTTCACCGGCTCACTATCCCACTCTAACCCCAGCTTATCCACAGTGCGCGTTACAACGTCTAACAGTTCGCTGTAAGACGGGGCGGTGCATTTCTCCTGTCCACTCAGAGGGAGAGAACTGCACGCTTCCCCCAATAAATCCTCCGAATCGGAGGCCGCTGTGGACAGCACGTCTTTGTCATACGGTAAACAACCGAAAGACATCGTATCACGAGCATAGGCCGCAAATCATTGTTGACAAAGACAACGGGATCCCCGTAGCGCTCTTCGAGCGCTTGCACGTGGACCGGAGAGAGCGAGAGAAAAGGAGAAAACTCCGTTGACTCATCCTCTAAGCGCCTCGGCTCGCATGCGTCACCCCAAGCGACCGTCTCGTGCGGCGCCTCGGGATAGAAACGGGATAGCGGGGTTTAGATGCGAGGCCTACTTTATTCGAGAAGGCCGCGAGCCTCGAGCGCAATACCTTTAGCCACAGGCTATCACAGTGTCGACAATCAGACAGGCCGCTAAGCGCCGCTTGGGCGTGTTGCAGGCCCAAGCATTGCACGCACCTGTCATGAGTGTCTCCTCCCGCGATGAACCTGTCACACGGCTCGATACAGCTCCTGTAGCTCATCGTGTCCGCTGAAGAGGAGTAAACTGCTCTTTTGAAGGAAATAGCTGAGACCACGATGAAAAAAGAACGCTTTCCTATGGGCAACAGATGATTCGCTTCCTGAAGGAAATGAAATCTGATGAAATAGCGCGCAGCACGCTAATATAGCTCACCTACATGAGCGTTGGGGGCCGTGCTAAGCGCTATTTGGCCAATGAATTGGCGAGATGGTATAAAGGCTTCAGACATTCGTCACACCGAAGATGTTCCCAAAGCGATGATGTCATCGCAGCATTGAAGTGAACCTATGAGAGGGAACAATAAGAAGATGCCGATCACGGAAACTAATAGCAGAATTAGGTAAGAATCTAGTCGTATTGCAGTTTTCTCGATTGTTAATATAACTGATTTTAGTTGCCACTTTTTTCCCCCAAACCATTAATTCAGTTTTCAAAACAAAGACACATTTCTCAAAAAGTTTAACAATGAGTAAGGTAAATATTAGGATTGCAATACTGAGAACACACCAATCAGAATCTTTGCATGCTAACAACGGAGAGAGGAGAGAGCTGAGCCAATCATCTACAGGGGTTTTATACTTACACATACAGTATAATTACAGTACAGTACCAGTACATTAGATAATGGA
>NW_015642515.1:9337-19821 GCF_001515625.1 Sinocyclocheilus rhinocerous | reverse complement strand
TCAAAAAGTTTAACAATGAGTAAGTTAAACATTAAATAGCAAAACTGATGACACACCAATCAGAATCTCTGCATCCTAACAACGGAGAGAGGAGAGAGCTGAGCCAATCATCTACAGGGGTTTTATACTTACACATACAGTATAATTACAGTACAGTACCAGTACATTAGATAATGGAAATTTCACTATTCTATATGTACAGTAAACTGTAGCACATGTTGTACACCTTCAAGTATGTGACTGTCAAATATTATTTGTAACCATTTTTTAGGCCTATGTTTTCTGCATTTTTGCAGAACTGAGAATGACTGCCTAGAGACATAGTCTTGTGTTAGGAGACCAAGAAACTGCTATAGTACTGTGTACTGTAATGAAATTTGGCAGAATGTGCAGAGGATGCTAAATTTACTTTTTTAATTTTATTTTTTACTGTACTGTATTGTGGTGCATGCCAAGTTCATACAATTATTTGGTATGTGAACTTTTCTAGCTTTTCATCTACTGCAAGATTACTTTACAGTAGTAAAATGAAAATGATTTTCCCCCCAAATGTTCATTGCTGAATTATACATCTGTATCTGTAATTTAATTTATGTATACTGTAATAAACATTGAGCTGCAAAAATAATTCCTGAATCCTAGTAAGAGTTTTTTGTTTCAGTGTAATTGATCTCAATGTTCACTGGGCAGGAATGTCATCTGTGTATTTGAATTGTAAGCATTTACAGTCTTTTTCAACTGCTTACACACCAAATCTTTACTTGTCACACAATTTCTGAAACCTGACACTCAAACACCAGAACCACACACACCAAATCTGCAAAACCATACATTAATTATTGACCTTTGACTCAGTTTTCAATTTCATAAAACACTTTTTGCAAAACACAACACACAATTCTCTATGTAACACACAAAACAGGAATTAATATTATGGCAAAGGTGTTTGAAAATGTTTGCTTTTGAGATGTGTTTGTGATATTTTGAATGCAGTGCTTCATTTTGCAAGAGATGTGAGGCATTTTGCATTTTGTGTGTGCAATTCTTGGATTTGTGTGTAAAGTTTTGAAAAAAATAGGCAAAGTTTTGAAAATGTGTGTAAAAGCCGTTGAAAAAAAACCTGTAAGAAAAACTGTAATAACTAGATTGAAAAGTTTGAAAGACAATTTTATGCTGGCTTGTCTTAAAGTCTTGTTTAAAAATCATAAATGGTTTGATCAGTTAGATGTTCTAGATGTTTGCTGAAGTGTTGCTAGTTGGTTACTAGGATATTCTGGATGGTTGCTAGGCTCTTGCTATTCAGTTGCTGGGGTGTTGCTAGAGTACATGGTTGATAGAGTTTGTTCTGGGTGATTACAGACATGTTAATAACTGTTCTGTTAATAACAGAAAATCAAACATTGTTTTCAAAACTGATCCAGTATCAGTGCTAATGATTATGATGATTTAACAGATAACAGATACAAATGATTACAGTGCTAATGTTTCTTTCTAATGTTAGGAAATTCAAAAGTTTTTGTTGCTCTTAAACTTGCACTAAACGTGATTATACCATCTAAGTAGCCTATGTAATTTTAATAGAACCGCACGTCTTCTTTAGTGATACAAGCTCAGAAACATTTATAACCTGTTGAAGTTTTTTATGTTGTGTATTGACTTGGTGCCATGATGGATATTGAAATGTTGTTATTTATTTTTCCATTTTAAACAGCATAGATGATTACTTAATGGTAATATAATATTTGTGAACATAACTGTGTATGTCAGACCATAAATCCCCAAAAACTATGCATAGGGGCTTGCTTTGGTATTGCCACCCCTCATAGACCCCATGCCACCCCTTTGCCACCCTAAAAATTATTTTCTAGATCCGCCCCTGGGTAAAAAGACCAGGTGAATCATTTCAGCTGGTCTGTACTGCCTCTGGATATTCATTCAGTAGCTACTGGGCAGGTGTAGTGAGACAGGCACCTGGTAAAGGATTGGAAAGGGTTTCAACTATTGGCGGATCCAGTTCTCAGAAGTACTATTCCCAGTCAGTGCAGGGCAGGTTCACAGTGTCTAGAGATGATTCCAGCAGTCAACTGTATCTACAGATGAACAGCCTCAAGACTGAAGACACTGCTGTGTATTACTGCGCTAAAGAGTCACTGTGAATGAGTTCAGTGTCAAAGCAATACAAAAACCACCACCTTTCCTGTTGACTTCACTTATGCTCCAGATGTACTGTTCCATTTCCAAGAGGTGGCGCTCTTGTCAAGCAGTCTTAATTGACGTTTTAAATGTCACTGACTGAATGTTTTTCTAGACAGAGAAACAGACAGTCTAAGATTGAAATTCTGAAGAAACACAAATAAGCCTTAGCGTAGCTTCATCACAAATTATATTCTCATGTTTGTAAAAATTAATTATTTTTATTTTTGTCTGGATTTTTTGTTAAATATCTGTAAATTATCAGCTTTGATCAATGCATTTTATTTAAGAAGGAAAAAAGTCCATGAGTACGTCAAAATAAACGAATGTGAGAAATAACAAATTTCTGTAGTGCTGCTTTGAGATCTGTACATTTTTCATGCACTCACTATAAGGGACAAAGACTTTTGTTTAATTAGATTTTACATCTTACATTTTTAGTAAAATAGGTGTCAAGAAGAAACAAACAGAAGATATTTAATGATTTTTAATGGCTCATTTACAAAAAGCAAAGACTTCAGTGTTGTCAATTTAATTTAGGGAAATTTTCATTTTGTAGTTGTCATTTGAATTTAATTTGTTCACTAAAAAAGTATTGATGCAAATGTCCTTCCTTATGTAAACAGATGCAAGCGGACACAATAAAGAGCTCTTTAAGTCCTGCGGTGGAGACAGTCACAGGTCCCACCTGAGAGACAGAATCATGTACTTTAGATTATTGCTAATGATTTTATCTACAGCACCCAGTGAGTATCAGTATCAACACTATACTACAGGCTTATTAGGGAGTCTTGTAGCTGCTACTATTTAAAATATGATCAGAGGTTTTGTGACAATAATGTGCACAACTCATTTCAGTCAATGACAATGTTTTTAAATGTATGTTCCCAGGTGTTAATTGCATTGAGCTCAATCAGCCTGCTCTCATGGTGAAAAAACCTGGGGAATCATTTTCCATTGGCTGTAAGATCACTGGATATTCAGCATCAGGAGGTAGCTGTACTAACTGGATAAGACACTCAGCTGGAAAAGCGATGGAATGGATTGGCTGGTTCTGTAGTTCTGGAAATACAGGCACCAGCGACACAATGAAGAATAAGATCAGTTTCACTGCCGAAACCTCCAGCAACACAGTTTTCTTACGAGGTCAAAGCTTTCAGACTGAGGACACAGCTGTATATTATTGTGCACGCAATACACAGTGTCACAGATTGCCTGGGGACCTGTGCAATAATTATTGTATTGACTGCATAGACAGCTTGGAAACACAATGCAAAAGTATTGTAGACAGATAAAAAGTGCCTAGAATATCATTTATTAGCATTGTTTATTAGCATTGTATTATTACTCAGCTGCTGTATGACTGCTGCATTATTTATTTGCTTCTTCAATTTATTTGATCTTTAATTTATCTTTAACTATTTTTTTCACTAAACATTGTACATTATTTAATCAATTAGGCAATAAAGTAATATTTTTTAGTCATCAATGCTGACAGAACTGCATGTGTAGAATCTCAGTATTCTTCCAAGAAACACAATAAAATTCAAAACTTCCTACTTTTTTAATCACTGCAGGAATCATCTGGCATCACAGGGAATTTCAACTTGCATTCACACAAAGTAGGTGGTAGGTCTTGATTATTTAACAGCTATACAGAAAATGTATCTCAATTCATTTTTGGTCACAATATCAAAGGCTGCAGACAGTTTTAACTACAATAATTTGGATTTTTTTTCCCTCAGTGTTGGTGTAGTTACAGTGCTTTGCCCTTGTATGGCTGCACAGGTTAACAGCTGTGAGTCACTGAGAGTCCTGACGTTCAAATTCACCAATGAAAAGAATAAGAGGCAGCTATAAGGAATGGAATGGATCGACTGGTTCTACACTTCCAGCAGCAATTGTGTCACAGATTCTCTCAAAAATAAGACCAGTTTCTCTTCTGAATCCTCCAGGAATGCAGTTTTTTTTAAAGGGGTCATATGATGCAATTTAATTTTTTCCTTTCTCTTTGGAGTGTTACAAGCTCTTGGTGCATAAAGAAGATCTGTAAATTTGCAAAGACTAAAGTCTCAAATCCAAAGAGATATTCTTTTTTTTCTCTCTGTTTAAGTGTTTATTGTCAGGTTGTGCTCACACAGTCTGAGCAGTCAGTAACTGTGTCTCCAGGTGGATCTGTTAAACTGACCTGTGCATGTAGTGGATTCACTCTTAGTAGCTATAGGATGCACTGGATCCGTCAGGTCCCTGGAAAAGGACTGGAATGGATCTTACACTATTATTCAGACTCTAACAAAGGCTCAGCTCAGTCAGTGCAGGGCAGATTCACAGCATCTAAGGACAGCTCTAATCTCTATCTGCATATGAATCAGCTGAAGACTGAAGACACTGCAGTGTATTACTGTGCAAGAGACACAGTGGAAACACAAATACAGGCAGCTGTTCAAAAACTCATCGTGAGAAATTAGGTCATGTATTATTCAGACTCTAACAAAGGCTCAGCTCAGTCAGTGCAGGGCAGATTCACAGCATCTAAGGACAGCTCTAATCTCTATCTGCATATGAATCAGCTGAAGACTGAAGACACTGCAGTGTATTACTGTGCAAGAGACACAGTGGAAACACAAATACAGGCAGCTGTTCAAAAACTCATCGTGACTGTATTTTAGACTGTATTTCAATTTATTGTTTTTGTCATTTAATATAAAATAATAAATTACTCTGATACCATTTTTGCACTGTTTTTCTCATTCTTAAAGTTATTAATTCAGGTTAAAAACAACAACAGCTCAGCAGCTGTCTCAAATTTTTCTTAAAGGAATATTTTACCTAAAAATTATAAATCGCTGAAAATTTATTCACACTCACCCAAGATGTAGATGATCATTGGCACAAATCTGAAGAAACTTAACATTACATGATTTGCTCACCAATAGATCCTTTGCAGTGAATGGATGCCGTCAAAATGACAGTTCAATCAGCTGAAAAACTAAACAAAAAAACATCACAATAATCCACATGTAATCCATCAAGTAACGTGAAAAGCTGCAAGTTTGTAATGCTTGTAGTAAATATTTTGCAAATTTATATTTTTGGGTGAACTATTCCTTTAATGATGAAGTTCTCACCAGATGAACACCAATAATTCCCATAAGACACATAATAAAAACAGAATGTTTCTTATTAAAGAAATAATTTACCCAAAAATAACCAAAAATCAAAACAATGTGTCATTATGTCTTTTCAAACCTACACAAAAGGAGCAGTGCAGAAGTTAAATGACTACAATAATGATACATTTAATGCAATTTATTTGATCATTTTGGACTTTGACAGACTCAAACCTGTTTTATTTTATATGGAAAAAAGCAGGCCAAATATTTACTTTTCTGTTCCACAGAAGAAAGTAAGTCATATGGGTTTGAAACAACAGGAAATGAGTAATTAATGACAATGTTCATTTCTTAGAGAACCAGTAATTATTTATTTTTAATTAAAAATACCAGAATGTTACCAGATACACATTAAACAAATTAATAAATATTAGTGTTCAATATACAAAGATTTGAATTCATTACTTTGCATGCCTTGTGTGGATCCACAAAATGCATATGTAATGATGCCTCATCTAAACAAGACATCCCTAACTGAATATTTAATTATTTAAATGTTGGATTATGCAAATTCATCATTCTCTTGAACCCTTCATAATAATTTCTGTATCAGCTCAATAATTCAGTGCATAAACATGGAGCATAAAATGTTGGGATTTTCAATGATGTTACTTGCTTCTCAATGTATGATTCTAGTCTATATTGTTCAGAATATAATGGTCTGTTTTTATCTGAATTTATACACCGTGATCATGTTTTATTTTGCAGATTGTTGGTGTCAAACACTGACTCAGTCTAAGGCTGCAGTCATGAAACCTGGAGAATCCCATAAGCTCACAGTCTGGAAAAGAACTGGAATGGCTGGCATTGATCAGATATGATAGCCAGTCTATATATTACTCTCAGTCTGTCCAAGGACGGTTCACCATCTCCAGAGACAACAGCAGGAAGCAGGTTTATCTGCAGATGAACAGCCTGAAGAATGAAGACACTGCTGTATATTATTGTGCAAGAGAGACACAGTGACTGAAATGACTAGCGCTGTGCACAAAACCTGCCAAGACTGAAAACTAGCTAGAAAACAGCATTTCTGTAGGTCAATTGAGTCTGTCTAGTTCTGTACCCACTCTCACCAGAACACAACAAACAAACAAACAAACAAACAAAACATTTATTAATTTCACGGAAGTACAATTTCCACATCAATAGGTGGTACTATTGTCCATAAAATGAACCTCAACGGTCTCAAGCTCCTTTGACGCCACAGCTTTTTTTTTGTTGCTAATTCAAGGTTTTAATGCAAATGAACTGATGTCTGCTTCATATTTAAACAGCTACACTGTTGAGTGGAGGACTCATCACCAGTTCAGCCTTCATATAAACCATGTTCACTTCATTTCTCTTGCTGTTGCTGGCTGCTGTGTCTTGTAAGTAAATTCCCTGAACAAAGAAAGAACTGTTTTCTAAGTGTAAATGAATCCATATTCATAATTATTTTTTAAATGTTGTGTTTATCTGCAGGTATTGACTGTCAGGTTGTGCTCACACAGTCTGAACAGTCAGTAGTTGTGGCTCCAGGTGCTTCCTACAAACTGACCTGTGCCTGCAGTGGGTTTACTGTTAGTAGCTATAACATGCACTGGATCCGTCAGGCACCTGGAAAAGGACTGGAATGGATTATTTATTATTATTCAGATTCTGATAAGAGCTCAGCTCAGTCAGTGCAGGGCAGATTCACAGCATCTAAGGACAGCTCTAATCTCTATCTGCATATGAATCAGCTGAAGACTGAAGACACTGCAGTGTATTACTGTGCAAGAGACACAGTGGAAACACAAATACAGGCAGCTGTTCAAAAACTCATTGTGAGAAATGGGGCGGACATCCAAGTTACGCAAGCTGAGAATCTTGTAATCCTTACCCCACAAAATAAGCATGACACTGATACTACACTCTTAAAATTAAGGTGCTTAAAAGATTCTTCACAACAATACCATAGAAGAACCATTTTTGGTTCCACAAAGAACCATTCAGTCTAAGGTTCTTTAAAGAACCATCTTTTTTCTTTTTAAAATCTGAAGAACAGGCCCGGACTGGCCATCGGGAGCACCAGCAGAATTCCCGGTGGCCTGGCGGCTGATTTGGCCCGCTGCCCTGTTTTTGTTTTTTGTTTTTTTTTAGTTATTATTAAGTTGGCTTGAAAAAGCCAACTTACTGAAATCCTATTTAAACGTCTTCTTCTTCTTCTTCTAAATTTTCTTCGATTTTAAAGTGTATCAAAATGCTAGTAACTTGCTAATCATGCTATAAACATGCTAGCAACTTGCTTAACATGCTAGAATCATGCTAGGGGCATGCTAGTAACTTGCTAATCATGTTAACAACATGTTAGTACCTTGCTAATCATGCTAACAACATGCTAGTAACTTGCTAATCATGCTATAAACATGCTAGCAACTTGCTTAACATGCTAGAATCATGCTAGGGGCATGCTAGTAACTTGCTAATCATGTTAACAACATGTTAGTACCTTGCTAATCATGCTAACAACATGCTAGTAACTTGCTAATCATGCTATAAACATGCTAACAACATGCTAGTAACTTATTAATCATGTTACCAACATGCTAGTAACATGCTAATCATGCTAGAGACATGCTGGTAATTTCCTAATCATGCTAACAACATGCTAGTAACACCCTAGCAACCACCCTGAGTACCCTAGCAACCACTCTGGGTACCATAGCAACCACCTAACAACACCTTTGCAACCACCCAGGGTACCATAGCAACCGCATAGCAACATCCTAGCAACCAGCTTGAGTACCGTAGCAACCGCATAGCAACACCCTAGCAATCACCCAAAGTACCTTAGCAACCACATAGCAAAACCCTAGCCACGGCCCTGGTTACCTTAGCAACTGCATAGTAACACCCTAGCATCCACCCCAGGTAGCCTAGTAACCACATAGCAACACCCTATCAACCATCAAGAATACCCTAGCAACAGCATACCAACCTCTTAGCAACCACCCTAAATACCCTAGCAACCACATAGCAACAACCTAACAACCACACTGAACACCCTAGCAACTGCATAGCAGCACCCTAGTAACCAGCATGGGCACATAAGCAACTGCAGAGCAACAGCCTAGCACCCACCCCAAGTACCCTAGCAACCACATAGAAATAGCTTAGCAACTACCCCAGGTACCCTAGAAACACCCTAGCAACCACCTTGAGTACCCTAGCAACCACCCTAGAAGCCACCCCAGGTACCGTAGCGATCTGTTTTTCTATGTTCTTCTGATAGACTGTATTGCCTTCAAAACATTCAAACTTTAATCTTTAAAAATATTTTAAGTATTTCAAACTATACTTCAAACTGAAAACCTTCAAACTCCAAGCTTTTAAAACTTTTACAAACTTTCTGGCAAGGCTTTTTCAAGCCAATTTAAAGTTTGTCTACGAACTATACTATCTAGTTATTAATATTTTATATTTATGCCTTCTTAATGTACCAAAGTGATAATTTCCAATTTTTTCATTCGATAATAAATCGATAATAAATCGGTCTTGACTGTCAGCGCTGCGCTATACGAATCAGCTCACGTGTGTTCCTTGCTTCCGTCAAACGATTTCGAACAGAACCGATGCGTGGGGCTTGATGAAAGAGAGAAAGCGGACAGAAGAAGCAGTGAAATGTAGCAACATCCCTGACCTGTTCAGGGCTTCAAGTGCAGGTCAGTTTCATCTATAAATACGCTAGATAGTTTTGTCTTTATTAACGTAGTTGAGTAATAAACTGCTAGTATCTGTCAGGCTATCAGGAGCACCCCATTATTATCATCATTTAGAATACTGTGCTAAAGGACATCAATATCGATTGTAAAGTTACATTAAAAAATTTAGCAGAGAGATATTCACATGGATTTATTGTACAGGGAGGGAGGGAGCTAGAGCAGACAGACAGCAACACAAAAACAATAAAACAATTTTAAATAGTAAAAATATTTCACAATATTACTGCTCTTGCTGTACTTTGGATCAAATAAATGCAGGCTTGGTGAGCATAATAACATAAATAATGTATACAGAAAAAAAGGGACCAAAATTACACCTTTTGGGGTACAACAGCTTGTCACTGGAACAGTACCCTTCAAAAGGAAATCTTTGTTCCTCTTTTACCCCTAATAGGTAGGCCTACATATTAGTACCTTAAGGGTACGAATGACTACTCTAAGGTATTAATATGTATCTATTAGGGGTAAAAAGGTACAAAGATGTCTTTTTAAGAGTACTGCTCCAGTGACAAGCTGTTGTACCCCAAAAGGTACAATTTTGGCCCCTTTTTTCTGTGTGGCTTGGATGAGTGTGAGATTTCCCGGCCTGAAATTGCGTCCCAGTCCGGTCCTGCTGAAGAACCTTCTTTCACCACAAAGAACCTTTTGTGAAACAGAAAGGTTCTTCAGATGTTAAAGATTCTTTATGGAACCATTTAGACAAAAAGGTTCTTCTATGGCATTGTGAAGCACCTTTATTTTTAAGAGTGTAATGACATTCATCTGGGAAAAAGAAAAAGCACAAATCAAGAAAAAACTTCCCTGCTGAGCTAGAAAAAGTATGGAAAATGACTGAGCAATGCTGATCATCTTTCGTCATGTTGGGTCAATATCAAATAACACACCATGAGAAAAAAAAGTACAAAACGTAAACATGATGAAGTAATATAACTTTGCTCAGTTATTAAAACATAAGTGAAGATTTTACCCTTGTCTACTGTAATAATTCTCAGATTACTGTGTTAAACTACAGGGCTGCAAACCTGCAAAGATGCAAATGATTTTGTGGGAAGGGTCAGTGACTCCTGAAAGACTTTGTTATAAGCTGAACTTTCAGTCAGTGTGTGTGTCCACAGCTGCAATGTACCCTATCATTGTTTTACTGTGGTAATGTAGATGCTATGGTATGCACTTCTGATGATTATTTCATGTGAGAAACTCCCATTAGTTCTATATTACTGTTTTAATTTCATTGTTCTAAATCATTTAACATGATTTGTTCCATGTTTTTCAGCTGTTAGTGGTCAGTCTTTGACCTCCTCAGACTCTGTGGTGAAAAAGCCTGGAGAATCAGTGACTCTGTCCTGCACTGTGTCTGGATTCTCAATGAGCAGCT
>NW_015642515.1:0-7293 GCF_001515625.1 Sinocyclocheilus rhinocerous | reverse complement strand
GAGTAATTAATGACAGAATTTTAATTTTTGGGTGAACTATCCCTTTAAGTCCTATAACTGAAGGAGAAATTAATAGAATAGTTATTAATAAATAGAACCCGGCAGCAGTTTTCTGTCAGGGATTTGTTGTGCCGCGCCGCTCACGTCCGTAGACACAGTGTAACATTGGTTTTGCTTTGTTTCACAGAACTAATCGTTGCCTGGGTTGCGTACGTATATGTGGGGCGGAGCTATCAAAATAGGGGCAAGACCCTTTTGGGGTAGGAGCGTGTTTGTTTTGGTGATTTCAAGTATCAACATTGGCTACCAGAAATCGCTTACTCTGCCTTTAAGGTTTCTGAGAGTCCACATGGATTGACTTATGCTTTGTTTAAGCTCTAAAGCAGCCACAAACGCTAGAGGGAAAAGAGGTTTTGTTTGCACCTATAGCACACATTTGAGAATGCAGACACACACTGGTATGAACATTTGGTTTTGAGATTTTAAATTGTACTTTTATGGCCTTTCTTGCAGCTGCTGAAGTGTTATAAATTACATAGACATACACACACATTTCTTTATGGGCCTGTATTCTGTTTCCCTTCTTTGTGCCAAACTTGAGCACTCATTCACATACAGCCATAATGTGATGATCACCTGGTACACAGGTTCCTCACAGCTGTTCGCTTTTAGCTGAAATGATTCTTTGACATTCAAATATGTCTGTTATGAGTTTGTGTTATGACTTGAGAATGTCTGTTTTGAGCTTTGCCTTTGTTAGTAGTGTTATGCAAGCAGTATTGCTTCGCTACCACTTTCTCTCTATTACTTTCTCCCCTTTTATTCATCTATTTCATGTCATCACAGTCAGTGGGAAGCAAAGAGTTCATTGTTCCCTTCTTTTTAGTCAAAGCAACAGAATCGTATCTGCTTCTGCAGTGTTTGTGTGAGGGGATGAGAGCAAGAGGAAGAGAAAAAAGATGTGAGAGAGCAAGACAAGCAGGAAGGAGCACAGAATATCTTTATTATAAGGTAAAAGCTATCACTCAGTATAAAATAGCCTATGCAAAGTTAATGATTCTCTGTTTTTAGAAATGTTTCTATTGCTTCATTAGCATGACAAAAATGTTGTATTTGTATAATTAAAAAGTTGACTGGAGACTGTATTATTAAAAAGCAAGACAACCATGAAGTTTAATGAAATGTAATCATGTTTCATTTGTGCCAGTAGATGCTTGCGCCATTATTTCGCTCCATTTTATGATCTTTAAATTAATTTAATAAATAATCAATACATTAATAAAAATACTTGTATTTAATATTTTGTCATGTATTTTTCTGTCTATTTCTTTCTTTTGCATATGTCAGTCATGTCTTAAATATATTATAGACTATGTTCAAGAAAAGCTTTAATAAGTAATATCTATTAGTGACCATGTACACATTTTTAATAGATATGTATGTAAGGGTTCTTGAAGTGATCCAAGGTGTATATTTATTTATTATTGATTGATTGATTGCCAGTTCATACATTCTTCCTCATGACAGGTTATGTTTGACAAGCAAACAACCAGCAGTCAGAGTAACTCGACAGACATGGTAACCTCAAGCTTTATGCATCAGTTATTGAGACACATCCCTGATGCTGTAGCAATGTAACAGTATGATGCTTTGAAGTTCTAGCTGGTCTCGAAAATGTTGTTTGCACGTTAATAACTCCTGCTTTTTGAGTAGTACACATTAAATGCCTTTGAAATGACAGGAGATCACTTCCTTTGTTGTTTCCCTACATCTCACAGTTTTCACGTTTTTTTCTATTGATGTTTTTTCTATAAATAGTGCTATCTATATGGCAAGTGAAATCACAAGAAGTTGAAGGACACCCAGAGGTATAAAAAGAAAATCTCACTAAAAAACATTTTTAAACTGCATGTACACATTCCCGCTGTTTGTGTGCTCATAAAGTGAATGAAAAGAAAATTACATAGTATCGTTCTGTATGTCTACGGACGCCACAATTTTAGCACCCGTGTAAACAATGTGTTGATGAATAGTTATGTACAGATCTGAATAAAGACATCACAGTGCATGAGGGAGCAGAGATGTCAGAAGATCTTTCATTGAGGAGCTGGATATTTAGTTCAAAGGGCACACTGCACTTATGTTCTGTTGCTATGGTAACACAGTAATGGAGAGTGTTTACATTATTCAAAGCTATAATGTGTATCTCATTAAGAAATGAGGTACATGTATCACCATTCACCCAGAAGAGTGTGTGCTCTTACCCACACACAAAGGAGGACTCACCCACACACTTAGGAGTAAAGAGAAGAGTTTGAGGGCCTTTTAGTACAAGTATCCTGTATAATATAAACACTGGCTAGTAGAAAGTTTGCAGCATCTTAAACTGTTTTAGAATGCATGGGCTGAAAACTGAGATGACAGCCATAAGTATTAAGGAGGCTGGGGCTAGTTGTCACACAGAGGTAGTTGTCTAATCTATATCAGTAACTAAGGTTTTCAGTCAAAAGTCAAATTACATAAATGTATGTCCTTTCTAGCTGTGATGTTGTTTTCACATATGTGGCCCTGGACCACAAAACCATATTTGTAGCAATAGCCAACAATACATTGTATGGGTCAAAATTATCGATTTTTCTTTTTTGCCAAAAATCATTAGGATATTAAGTAAAGATCATGTTCCATGAATATATTTTGTAAATTTCCTGTAAATAATATATCAAAACTTAATTTTTGATTATAATATGCATTGCTAAGAACTTAATTTGGACAAATTTTAAAAAGTATTTAGATTTTTTTGCACCCTCAGGTTCCAGATTTTCAAATAGCTGTATCTCGGCCAAATATTGTCCTATCCTAACAAACCATACATCAATGTAAATCTTATTTATTCAGCTTTGAAGTGCATAGCTTATTTATACAGCTTCTCAGCAGATGATATATAAATCTAAATTTAAAAATATTTCCCCTTATGACTGGTTTTGTGGTCCATGGTCACATATTTAGTTTAATGCTGTCTTAAATTATTTTATATCAATACAATTCAATAAATTCTAGCATATTTTACAATAACTCTTGAATGAATTAATAAACACCTTTATTGTTTGTATTTGTCCAACAGTACAAACAAAATTTGTTTAGTCTCCCATTCTAAAAAAAGGGGCACACAACCACGTACATTTAAAAATTGCACAAATCCTATAAAACATACACTCTTTAAAATAAAGGTGCTTAAAAGGTTCTTCACAGCGATGCCATAGAAGAACCATTCAGACAAAGGTTCTTTAAAGAACCATCTCTTTCTTACCTTTTTATAATCTGAAGAACCTTCTTTTACCACAAAGAACCTTTTGTGAAACAAAAAGGTTCTTCAGATGTTAAAGATTCTTTATGGAACCATTTAGACAAAAAGGTTCTTCTATGGCATTGTGAAGCACCTTTATTTTTAAGAGTGTAATGACATTCATCTGGGAAAAAGAAAAAGCATAAATCAAGAAAAAAACTTCCCTGCTGAGCTAGAAAAAGTATGGAAAATGACTGAGCAATGCTGATCATCTTTCGTCATGTTGGGTCAATATCAAATAACACACCATGAGAAAAAAAAGTACAAAACGTAAACATGATGAAGTAATATAACTTTGCTCAGTTATTAAAACATAAGTGAAGATTTTACCCTTGTCTACTGTAATAATTCTCAGATTACTGTGTTAAACTACAGGGCTGCAAACCTGCAAATGATTTTGTGGGAAGGGTCAGTGTCTCCCAGACTCCTGAAAGACTTTGTTATAAGCTGAACTTTCAGTCAGTGTGTGTGTCCACAGCTGCAATGTACCCTATCATTGTTTTACTGTGGTAATGTAGATGCTATGGTATGCACTTCTGATGATTATTTCATGTGAGAAACTCCCATTAGTTCTATATTACTGTTTTAATTTCATTGTTCTAAATCATTTAACATGATTTGTTCCATGTTTTTCAGCTGTTAGTGGTCAGTCTTTGACCTCCTCAGACTCTGTGGTGAAAAAGCCTGGAGAATCAGTGACTCTGTCCTGCACTGTGTCTGGATTCTCAATGAGCAGCTACTGGATGCACTGGATCCGTCAGAAACCAGGGAAAGCATGGAGTGGATTGGATTTATAGACAGTGGTTCAAGTGCATAGTATGCTCAGTCTACAGGACCAGTTCTCCTTCACCAAAGACACCAGCAAAAACATGCTGTATTTACAGGTGAAAAGCCTGAAGACTGAAGACACAGCCATTTATTACTGTGCTAGAGATTCACAGTAGGACAAAAGACAGCAGGGCTGCACAAATAATATTTTTACTAGTTGTGGGGGTGGCCGTATTTGTCTTATGCTATCTGCGATCTCCGGCTCTCTCTCTCCCTGTGTGTCTGTGTGTGTTTGTGTGAAAGTGATATGTGTGGCTTTGTGTGCATCAATTAAAGCAGCACATTAATATAGAACGATGATTAAACTGACTTGGAACTACCTGTGCATTAAAGAGTTTTAATGCATACCTGCCAGCCAATCAGAATCGAGAATTCAGGCAGACCATGGTATAAATGAAAATATAACACTGTAATCTTGTGTTTACAGTCTCAACTGTAAAGTTTTTACTCCCAGGGCATAGTATTAAATTATGAAAAGTTTCTGTCCTTCTGTCTGTCCTTAAATTATATCATCCCCAAAGACTTGTCACAATATAGTAATTTTGAATTCATTCATTTTGCTTAATAAAGAACATTTGAGAGAAAAGAATACTGTCAAGCAAAGCCGATTCAAACACTTGGGAGAGCTTCACAAGGAGTGGACTGAAGCTGGAGTCAGTGCATCACGAGTCACCACGCTCAGCCGTCTTCAGGAAAACAACGTCAGAAGCATCTTACCTGGGCTAAGGAGAAAAAGAACTGGACTGTTGCTCAGTGGTCCAAAGTCCTATTTTCAGATAAAAGTAAATTTTGCATTTCATTTGGAAATCAAGGTCTGGAGTCTGGAGAAGACTGGAGAGGCACAGAATCCGAGCTGCTTGAAATTGTGTGAAGTTTCTGAAGTCAGTGATGATTTGGGGTGCCGTGACGTCTGCTGGTGTTGGTCCATTGTGTTTTATCAAGTCCAAAGTCAATGCAGCCATCTACCAGGAGATTTTGGAGCAGAAAGATGAGAAACAGTCAATCCAACAATACAGACGAGCTGAAGGTTCAATAGTGCCTCAGCAGTGCCACAGGCTGATCGTCATTTGTGCTAAAGGAGCCCGACCAAGTATTGAGTGCATAAATGAACATACTTTAAAGAACTTGAACTTTTCTGTTTTGCAAATCCTTTTTTGATTGATCTTAGGAAATATTCTACTGGATACTGCATTTTTGACTTTCATGAGCTGTAAGCTCTAATAATCAAAATTAAAACAAAAAAACTTTTGGAATGTTTTACTTAACAATCTAGAATATATGAAGGTTTCACTTTTTAAAATAAGTTACAAAAAAAAGAGCTTTTTCGTGTTATTTAAATTTTTTGATATGCACCTGCATTTCCATATAGAAAATCGAGTAGTTGAGAACTTCATCTGCAAGAGCTAACAAGAAATCTCTAAGCCATGTTTGCAGAGTGAGAAAATGCACCCAAACTCACAAACAAGGAAACTGATTTTGAAAGTGTTGTTGAATGACACTGATAACTGTTACCAGAGGAGTCATGCCCATTCAGACTGAGGGCAAAGTGCAGATGTGCATACGAATGTAAGTAAGATATTCATTTCACAGTGTAAACAGCTTCAGTGATTTTAATGGGAGTTTTTGAGAGTCCTTGAACTCTGGCTAGACTGAATGACAATGTTCTTTGATAATGTAAATATTCTTTGCTCCCTTTCTGTACAATGAAATCGTTTAATTAGTAACTTACAATGTTTTTATTAAATTCACATTAAATACAAATTCAGTCATAGCCTATTAAAATAATACTATATCTGGTACTTAGCCTAAGTAAAAAGACTGGTTTTTATGTGTATATAGAATACACTATTAGTAACTACTATTATTACACCCATCGCTCATTATCAACTAACATAATCTATAAAGGCGCAAAATGCATTTACTTACACATATGAGAATCAAGATATTTCATGATAGTTAACACGTTTGGGAATAACAGCCCCCCCCCATGCCTCCTCAAAAATAATAAGTGCATGATGCCCCTGACTGATACCCTGATGATGAAAAGACACAAAGCTCGCCTTAAAATTAAAACGCATCATCTTTATTTTTCACAAACTAGTTATGCGCGAACTCCACTACATAGCCACTTTCATTGGTCAGCTCAATTAAAAAGTCACCTGTTAAGAAAAGTTAAGATTTCATAGATACAGTTTCAGAAAATTCATCAATGGTATGATAAAGTTAAATTAATGTTAATTTTTTTCCTTTCATGATTGAGGTATTGATTTTATAGTTTACTTTAAAGATTTCGTTGTGTGCCTATAATGATTTCTTTAAAGGACACCTGTTATGCAAAATTCACTTTCACATGTCGTTTGGACATAAATGTGTGTTGGCAGTGTGTCAACCACCCTATAATGATAAAAATCCACCGGCTCCTTTTTTTAAATCTCCATATATCATTAGCAGCGTCTCAGAGCAAGCCGATCACAGAATCCATAAAGTGTGACATCACAATTTACCAGCCCCACCCACGATTGTTGATTGACACTGCTGTAATCTAGCTGAGACACCGTCCTGAATGAACCACACACAATCCGCCACGTTTATCTTCAGGCTAGAACATTATAAGCAGCATTCAAGTAAGAAATGTCTTCTTATTAAGGCTATAGACGTTATTCAGTCCAGAGCAGTAAGTGATTCTCTGCTTTTATTTTATTCTTTGGGTCATATTAATAGCATAGACAGCAGTATAAGTACTGTATATTATGCTGATGTCACTGATGTCACTTAATACACAGATCTAATATAAACGTGATTTCTTTCCCAGATGTTTACCTTCATAAACATAACCGACTGTGTTTTTGTAACTTATGCATGTCTTTAACATAAACTCGTGTGTGAAAGAGATCTTAGTACTCACATGCTGTGTGCAGCCACTTTCTGTACACGTGCTACGGATGTTTGCGCTCAGAAAACAATCTATCATAAGTTCAAACTAATATGGCTTTAAATCGCATGATTTCAGCAGAATAGACATGATAATCAAAACCAAACAGATGTTTTTTTTAGCAGTTAGTGCTGTAAAGGCACTTCTCTATTCTGGAAAAGAGGGCGGGGAGCAGCAGCTCATTTGCATT
>NW_015642514.1:299-853 GCF_001515625.1 Sinocyclocheilus rhinocerous | reverse complement strand
CCAAATAGCTTCCTTTGTGTACAGCAGAGGAAAGAAACTCATACAGATTTGGAACTACTTGAGGGTGAGTAAATGATGACAATTTTTATTTTTGGGTGAACTATCCCTTTAATATCTAACAATGTTTTGTTAATGTTACTGTTGGTTATTAGTGAACATTCTCCAAACACAGTTTTAAATATTGATTTTATTTTTACATTGTTACGTAATATCTTTAAATTTTATGTTGAATTTTATGTAAAGTAATATACAAGTAATATACAACTTATGCCTCTTGGTTTAAGGTGCACTGATATTTAAAAGCTTTGTTAAATAAAAGAGTTTTACCCTTTCATTTCTGTGCTTTTTTTAAGTGCGGGTGAGTATCTTAAAGTAATCGTCTTGGATATACTGGTGCAAATGAATTAAGAATTAAGAATCACCTTGGTGGATGTTAATTGGTATTTTAGATAATGACTTTTGACTTTACATGACTACACATTATTACTAAATCATTAACAACTCATAGACTAACATGAATTCATGACTTGTTAATGTATCATTATGTCATGACT
>NW_015642514.1:0-247 GCF_001515625.1 Sinocyclocheilus rhinocerous | reverse complement strand
GGGGGGGGCACATTATTACTAACTCATCATTCATTATTTATAAAGTAACATTAAGGGGTGTAAGAAAATATTGATACACGTGAGTATCGCGATATTTTGTTTGGCAATACTGTATCGATTCTCAAAAACGGAATATCTATTTAAAAAAAAAAAAAAAACAAGATTCATGGCAGTTGTTTCGTTTTTAGTTTATATCCCGACCGCTAGATGGCAGTCTTCATCTCTGAATTTAAACAGTGACAGGAAA
>NW_015642513.1:201221-213114 GCF_001515625.1 Sinocyclocheilus rhinocerous | reverse complement strand
ATTGACAGATGTCTCGTCCAGTCAGCGGTGAGTAATCCCAAACCAATGGCGCTGTCTCAAACTATACCTACCTCTTCCGGTTTGTCTGATTTGTCGTTGTGTTTTCTGACTTATTAATTTGTTTTCGGATTTGTCTTTGTGTTTTCTGACTTGATATTTTGTTTTCGAATTTGTCATTGTGTTTTCTGACTTGTTATAATGTTTTCTGAATTGTTGTTGTGTTTTCTGAATTGTTATTTTGTTTTTTAGACTTGCATTTGCGTTTGTAATTTGCTATTTTGTTTTCAGAATTGTGATTTGCTTTGCACTTCTCGGCCACCGTACAATCCGATCTAACGGACCAACGAACCAGGCAATATCACAATGTATAATGGGTAATTACGTAAATTCCGTGAAAAGCATTAGCTTTGTTGTTTTGCTAATACTTCAAAACATGGGCGTCGGAAGCAAAATAAATGTGGATGGGTCCTCCCCCAGAAATAAATTACTGGAGTATATGCCATTTTCTGTAGTGTGGTGCCTTTTAATTAACAGTGTCTATTTACACAAAGTGCAAATAGGCCGCCTGGTTGGCAGCGGCTATTTACTTCAGCTCCGCCCACTAACGTGACAACATTACAAAAGACAGATGCTCAGCAACATTTCCAGTGGCGTAAGGGGTAACGCGGGTTGCGTAGTGTTTTTGATGCGAGCGACCCGAGTTCGCGTCCGCCTTTTGCCGAAATCGTTCTTCTCCCTTTTCACATCTCATATCACATCAGAAAGGCTTTTGTTTTCAATAAAAATAAAAATCAAGGAAATAATCGAAAAGTTGAAATAAAGTATCAGGTAGGGTTAGGTGTATCTGAGCAGCAGATGTTGATGCTTTGTTTACTTTGCTGTGTGGCGGGAGTGCAGCAGGCGTGAGTAGTGAAAACACAGAATGGAGTTTAATTTATATGGACTCTGAATGAGCCGAATGGAATGGATTTGAGGAAGCAGCAGCGTGGAATTCACGGCTGTAGCTAAATGGAGTTTAATTTATTAGGGCATTCATCATGTGGAGAGTTTAATTTATTAGGGCATTCGTCATGTGGAATGGATTTGACTGACGGCGCTCTGAAAAGTACACATATTCGCTGAATTAGAGACGGTAAAAGTGGGTGGGTCCAATATCATTGGTCTTCAAAAGTGGGTGGGCCTTGTCCCGCCCTCATTCAATGGTTCCGACGCCCATGCTTTAGCGATACATATAGACTCCAACTGAATGTTTATATTTTTCTTCCAGTATAGTATCGAGTCTGTTACAGTATTTTTTTTTTTCTGCAGGCGCGCCTCCGTTCTCCTCTTTGCGTCAGTATTCAGCATGTGCTTGTGTTAATGTCCTGTTTACAGACTTTGTAATATTTCTTAATATTATTTCTTTTTAAAATGACTGCAGAGCGGTTTGTTTGCAAGTCTGGAATAGAGATCGGCTAAAATAAAAATAAAACTGTTCAGATTTATGCCAGGTGGACCAGTGCTATTTTTATTCATCCCCCCGGCCGAATTGGGCACCTGTTTGACACCCCTATATAAAAATAAACTCATACTAGGGCCATTTTTACATATTGGATTTTGGGTGCAAGAGAATCATCACTAATTGATAAAACACTGATTTCCGTAGCACAGTCCCTCTTTGTAATCCGTCATTACAAAGAAGGACATACTTGACATAAAAGCACTGTTTTTAGAGGCAATAATAATAAAAAAATCCTAACTATTACAATAGGGTTTCAGCACAACGTGCTTGAACCCCTAAAAAAGAAAAGATAATTCCAGCCAAACTGGTTTCAAACTTTTGCTTTGCTTGAGTACTCAAAAAAGAAAAAAAATCTGCCAACAGCTTTGCTTGCCATGTCTTTGGTAAAAATGTGAAACATGATGTATTTGTGGATTCAAAAACTGGAAAAAGGCACTTAAACTAATTTCACAAACGGGGAACCCAATCACACAAGGATTGTATTTTTTCCTAGAAAAGTTGCAAGGCTAGTGCATTACAAGGAAATGCTGCAGAGCAGATTGAAGCAGCAAAAGATGATGAAATTAGACAAAGAAGGGAGTGCATGAGACGTGTTTTGGCTGTGATCTGCATGTTTGTGAAGCAAGAGCAACTTCATGGAATGCATGGGGCTTTTGCAGCAGTTTGATCCTTTCACACAAGTTTACAGAAAAACAAACAAAACTGGGATCCCATGTGAAAAAGAAGTGTGCTTAATTACATTAAAAGAGTACTTTTTGTGTTCTTCAAATTGTCAGGATCCTGCCCTCACAGTTGTGTCTGTCTTGTCTCTGTTCAATGTTTCGTTTGTTTTGTGTCTGAGCACATGGCTCTGTCTCTGTTTGTGTTTGCCACGTGCTCCTCTTGTCCCACCTCCTTGTTTCCCCTGGTCATGCCCCCTTGTTTAGTCTTGTCTAGTCTTTGTTTGCTTGATTGTGAAGTCGACGATATCACTGGAAATTAAGTGTCCCCAACTAAGCAAGCCAGAGGAACCAAAACTCCATCGGTGACAGAATGGAGAAAAAACCTTGGGAGAAACCAGGCTCAGTCGGAGGGCCAGTTCTCCTCTGGCCAGATGCAACCAGCAGTTCAATTCCAGGCTGCAGCAAAGTCACATTGTGCAGAGGACTCAATTGATTCCTGTGGTCTTGTCCCGGTGACCGTCTAGGAGACAAGGTCTTCACTGGGGATCTGTTTCTGGGGCTCATCTAGTTGTCCTTTAGTTGTCCCTAGATTTGAGGGATCTGCAAAGATTCTCCTTATGTGTGTGCTGCAACCAGATTTCATAATCGGTTAGGATTTTAAAACTCCTGTAGTGTGAGCCTGGCTTAATTGTTCTCACATTGTGCTTTTTTAAAGGAGCTCTACTCAAATCCTCAGTTCATTGTGGACGGCGCTACGCGGACAGACATCTGCCAAGGAGCTTTAGGTGAGAAAAGAGCCTTTTGATCAGAAAGGTGTTGTTCGGGTGTTAACACAGACAAATAATAAATATAATCGCTATATCAGAAATTACGTCACATATTTGGCTTATATGAAACAATTTCTCAAAAACACAATAAATAGCAATTAATTTAAACATTTTTTAAAAATCCACTGTCCAGTTTCAGTGATTCATGTAGTTCTGACAGAAATAGATTGAACATAATTGAAATTGAAGTGATATAACTTAGTAACTCTTTCAATTTAAGATTTTTTTTCACCCGTTTTGGTAAAAAGCGTAAAGTAAAATGTATATAATGTAAGAGTTATCCATCACTCTTGAAAATAAAGGTTGGCATCCTATGGTTTAAAGAAGAACCTTTAACAACCATGGACTCTTTGCACTACACAAAAGGTTTTCATAGTGGAAAAGGGTCTTCAGTGTATTAAAAAGGTTATTTACAACAAGAATAAAATAAAAAATAAATAAATAAATAAAGGAAAAAATAGTTCCTTTAGAAATATTCACTAAAAGGTTCTTTGAGGAACCAAAATGGTGGTTCTTTGGGCACCAATCATTAAAGACCAACCATTTAAGGACGTAAAGGCGTCTTGTAGATGGTGCTCTAGCCTCTAAAACGGTATTAGTCACACTCGCAGGGAGCTGCAATGCCTCCCCGTCGAGGGGCCAAACATGAAGGCTCCACAGCTCTGGCTGGGGATGCCAAATCATGCTCTTCGCTTGCGAGAGAAGGTCCTTCCTCAGTGGTATTAGCCACAGAGCTGCTGACAGCAGCTGGATCAACTCAGAGAACCAGACTTGGTTCCTCCAGAGTGGGGCTACCAGGAGGACTGAGCACCCAACTTCCCTGACCCGTCTGATGACCTGAGGGAGCAGGGCTATCAGAGGAAATGTGTACAGGCAAGCGCTGGGCCAATCATGGGCTAGGGCGTCTCGCTGTCTCGAGAAATAAATTGGGCAGTGAATGTTGTCTTCTGAGGCAAAGAGGTCTACCTCTGCCCTCCCAAAAACAGACCAGATCATTTGAACCATCTGAGGATGTACTCTCCATTCCCCTGGAGATACATTGTCTCTGGACAGCATGTCTGCCCCTTGGTTCAATCTGCCCGGCACATGAACCGCTTTAAGTGAGACGAGTTTGCTCCATGCCCACTACAGGAGACGTCGAGCCAAACTGTGAAGGAAGCATGACCTAAGACCGCCTTGTCGATTAATATAGGCTAACACTGTCGTGTTGTCTGTCTGGACCAGGATGTGGTGCCCCATTCAGGCTGATAGGAAGGTTTTTAGGACCAGAAAAACTGCCATTATTTCGAGGCAGTTGATATGCAAGTGCTGCTCTAGATTTGACCAGGAGCCGAATGCCGGTTTGCCCTCATACAGAGCTTTCAGAACCCCAGTTGGAGGCATCTGTCGTAACCACCTTCCATCTTGAGGTCATTCCCAATGGGACATCTGGTTGGAACAGGCAAGAGGATTTCCAGGGGACCACAGCTCTGATGCAGCGGCGGGTTACCCTGACATACGATCGGCCCAGGCGCGGGGCAGGACTTGGGCTTTCAGCCAGTATTGAAGGGGCCGCATGTTGAGCAGTCTCAAAGGAATCGCAGAGGAAGCAGCCACCATGAGGCCGAGCATCCTCTGGAAATCCTTGAGGGTACATGAAGTCCCTGGCCTGAATGACGGCGCTAGCCGCTGAATGGTCAGGGAGCGTTCTGGCGTAATCCATGCTCTCATCTGAGCAGAGTCTATAATTGTCCCCAGAAAGACCACCCGCTGTCTGGGAGGCAAAAAACTCTTGGCCAAATTAATTTTCAACCCAAGATGCTGTAGGTGGCTGAGCAGCAGCGACCTGTGAGTGATGAGTTCCCGTTCTGGTCTGGCTAGAATCAGCCAATTGTCATGGTAGTTCAGGATGCGGATTCCCATCTGCCTCAGAGGGGAAAAGAGCCATGTCCATGCACGTCGTAAAAGTGTGAGAGGCCAGAGACAGCCCGAATGGCAGGACTGTGTGTTGATAGGCCACTCCCTCGAATGCGAATCTTAAGAAGGGTCTGTGATAGGGGGCTATTTGGATATGAAAGTGGATGTCTTTCAGATCCACAGACAGAAACCAGTACTTGGGACATATTTGCACGAGGATCTGCTTCAAAGTTAACATCCTGAACGGCCTTCGCATGAGCGAGCGATTCATATGTCTGAGATTGAGAATTGGTCTGAGCCCGCCATCTCTCTTAGGAACAAGGAAGTAGTGGCTGTAGAAGCCTGACTCGCTGTTCGTTAAAGGAACCACTTCTATGGCTCCTTTTGCAAGCAATGTCTGGATCAATGTGCTGCGCGCATTCTCCTTTGATCTGCCTAAAAAGATCAAACCACTCGATGCAAATGAGGGGCGCTGATCTTCACGTGTGAAACACACTGGCAGATCAAAGTGCTGCGGAGAGAGTGAAGCATGCGGGACCTGTGCAGGCGTGCGATCACTCAAGCCTGATCGCTCATCCCATGAGTTCGCCGTTTCTTCCTCCAAGGTAGCTAGGAGGGGAGAGTGGGAGGGGCGGGTCGCTCATTGAAGAAAGCAATCCGCGAGTGAAGCAGGAACAGACCCAATGCCCTCGCAGTGAAAGCAGTCTGTGTCCTGCCCAGACAGGCGACACACTCACTGTGCCCTTCAACGTCACTGAAAATTTGCTCAGAAATTTGCACTTTTGAAGCACCGGATGGCCGCAGGGGAAGGCTTCTCGCTTCTTCCTCTGCCGGGGCTCTTCTACGGTGGCGAGCTGTAGGCTGTACTTCTTCCTTGTTCAGCTTCTTGATCTCAAAGTCAGCGAAGAGGTGATCTTGTCGCTGAAGGAGAAAAATGTTGTCTTCTGAGGCAAAGAGGTCTACCTCTGCCCTCCCGAAAACAGACCAGATCATTTGAACCATCTGAGGATGTACTCTCCATTCCCCTGGAGATACATTGTCTCTGGACAGCATGTCTGCCCCTTGGTTCAATCTGCCCGGCACATGAACCGCTTTAAGTGAGACGAGTTTGCTCCATGCCCACTACAGGAGACGTCGAGCCAACCTGTGAAGGAAGCGTGACCTGAGACCGCCTTGTCGATTAATATAGGCTAACACTGTCGTGTTGTCTGTCTGGACCAGGATGTGGTGCCCCATTCAGGCTGATAGGAAGGTTTTTAGGACCAGAAAAACTGCCATTATTTCGAGGCAGTTGATATGCAAGTGCTGCTCTAGATTTGACCAGGAGCCGAATGCCGGTTTGCCCTCATACAGAGCTTTCAGAACCCCAGTTGGAGGCATCTGTCGTAACCACCTTCCATCTTGAGGTCATTCCCAATGGGACATCTGGTTGGAACAGGCAAGAGGATTTCCAGGGGACCACAGCTCTGATGCAGCGGCGGGTTACCCTGACATACGATCGGCCCAGGCGCGGGGCAGGACTTGGGCTTTCAGCCAGTATTGAAGGGGCCGCATGTTGAGCAGTCTCAAAGGAATCGCAGAGGAAGCAGCCACCATGAGGCCGAGCATCCTCTGGAAATCCTTGAGGGTACATGAAGTCCCTGGCCTGAATGACGGCGCTAGCCGCTGAATGGTCAGGGAGCGTTCTGGCGTAATCCATGCTCTCATCTGAGCAGAGTCTATAATTGTCCCCAGAAAGACCACCCGCTGTCTGGGAGGCAAAAAACTCTTGGCCAAATTAATTTTCAACCCAAGATGCTGTAGGTGGCTGAGCAGCAGCGACCTGTGAGTGATGAGTTCCCGTTCTGGTCTGGCTAGAATCAGCCAATTGTCATGGTAGTTCAGGATGCGGATTCCCATCTGCCTCAGAGGGGAAAAGAGCCATGTCCATGCACGTCGTAAAAGTGTGAGAGGCCAGAGACAGCCCGAATGGCAGGACTGTGTGTTGATAGGCCACTCCCTCGAATGCGAATCTTAAGAAGGGTCTGTGATAGGGGGCTATTTGGATATGAAAGTGGATGTCTTTCAGATCCACAGACAGAAACCAGTACTTGGGACATATTTGCACGAGGATCTGCTTCAAGTGAAGCATGCGGTACCTGTGCAGGCGTGCGATCACTCAAGCCTGATCGCTCATCCCATGAGTTCGCCGTTTCTTCCTCCAAGGTAGCTAGGAGGGGAGAGTGGGAGGGGCGGGTCGCTCATTGAAGAAAGCAATCCGCGAGTGAAGCAGGAACAGACCCAATGCCCTCGCAGTGAAAGCAGTCTGTGTCCTGCCCAGACAGGCGACACACTCACTGTGCCCTTCAACGTCACTGAAAATTTGCTCAGAAATTTGCACTTTTGAAGCACCGGATGGCCGCAGGGGAAGGCTTCTCGCTTCTTCCTCTGCCGGGGCTCTTCTACGGTGGCGAGCTGTAGGCTGTACTTCTTCCTTGTTCAGCTTCTTGATCTCAAAGTCAGCGAAGAGGTGATCTTGTCGCTGAAGGAGAAAAATTCTGATGAAATGCCGCTCTGAGCCGACTTATATAGTGGTCGGCTCCTCCCCTTCTGGCGGGCTCGAGCGCCATTGGTTTGTGCAGCTACACAAACGTGAACAAATCAGGCTTCCGTAACAGAGTAAACAGGAGTTTCATCGAGCGTCATACGCTGACACAACGGGAGTTCCTGTTCGATAGGGAATCATATAACATTAGAAAAATGCAAAATAGATTATTTTCACTAGTGGTCTCAGATTTTGGACATCATTTGAGTATTTATAACTTTATTATTCCAATAATAAATTAAAGGGACAATGTCAGACTGTTTGGTGTTGTCCTCGTCTCTTCAGTTCTGGCAGTTTGGTGAATGGGTGGATGTGGTCATTGATGACCGGCTGCCCACCAGAGATGGGAAGCTGCTGTTTGTTCATTCAGCCGAGGGCTCTGAGTTCTGGAGCGCCCTGTTGGAAAAGGCCTATGCAAAGTAAGTGTGTGTTTATTCATAATTTACCTGCTACTACTTACCTGTACTGTACTGCTGAAAAAAATCTACTGAGTCATCTGAAACGCTTGGTAAACACTGTGCCAAACCACAGCCTAGAAAACACATAATGTTCATACAACATGTCACATATCCATGACATGACGAACCAGTGGTGCTGATTTCTCCTGTATTTTGAAGGCTAAATGGCTCATATGAAGCTCTGACGGGAGGCCGGGCCACTGAGGGTTTTGAGGATTTCACTGGAGGCATCGCTGAGAGCTATGAGCTGAGCAAAGCTTCTCCACACCTGTTTAAGCTCATGCAGAAAGCACTGACGCTGAGATCATTAATGGCCTGCTCCATTTCTGTGAGTCCCATTCCACTTCTCTTGACTTTCTTTTCACATCATTTATTTCTCCAAGGCAAGAAAAAATTGTGTATAAATATATAATACTTAATAGAACTTTAGATAAATATTTTAGTGGATCTGTGGTCTAGTTAATATGGAAATATCAAATGTTAGCTCACTTGTAGCTCACACTAAATACCACAAGTTCCAAGTGTGACTTTTGTTTCAGGGATGCCCTGATGAACACGTTGGCTGATAATGATATCGATTAATATTTTGAAGCTCATACCTATTATATTGTCCAATATGCAGTTTAATACGTTTAGTAACAAGTTAAATAAAGTGGAGAGAAATAATCACTGGTACACAGGATCACAGCGCAGGAGCAAACCAGGAAATCCAAGACAAGGGCATCTACAGCAGAGCAACAACTAGTCTCTGCCTCAGACGTCACGCCCACGGACCGTTGGCTGAACGTCTGATGCATATCGCACACAAAATTGGAAACACTTCAGGAGTTTCAAAGTCATCATCGTTGAATTATACAGGATTTCCGGGAGATGTGTGCATCGCGTTCTTTAACGTTCCGCCTGGAAACAATTATGCCAAACCCTCTCATGGAAGGAGAAAGTCCTCGTGTTTACAACTGTGACAATAAGTGCTTATCAGGATCAACTAAACGCTGTATTTTCAAAAGTATGTGAAATATATAAAGTTTGCGGCATAGAATATTTCAAATATGTCCAAGAGTTTTACACACCGGTCTGTTATTGTGGGGACATTTCCATGCCCCTAAACATGACACGGCATAAAACGAAACGTGATTGGTTGCTTTACCTGTCAGTCATCAGGAGTTTCAAAGTCATCATCGTTGAATTATACAGGATTTCCGGGAGATGTGTGCATCGCGTTCTTTAACGTTCCGCCTGGAAACAATTATGCCAAACCCTCTCATGGAAGGAGAAAGTCCTCGTGTTTACAACTGTGACAATAAGTGCTTATCAGGATCAACTAAACGCTGTATTTTCAAAAGTATGTGAAATATATAAAGTTCGCGGCATAGAATATTTCAAATATGTCCAAGAGTTTTACACACCGGTCTGTTATTGTGGGGACATTTCCACGCCCCTAAACATGACACGGCATAAAACGAACCGTGATTGGTTGCTTAACCTGTCAGTCATATGGCCTCTTGGGAAGACAGAAAGAAAGGAAAGCAGAACATCTCCAAGCATTCAAGAACACAGAGTTAGAAGGAAAGTTCTGTTCTCATTCGCTCTCTTGACTGAGCAAGCGGTAGCATACTTTATTAGCATAAAAGCATTACTAACATAAAATCTTTGTAAATTTTTATCAAGAATGTAACATGAAATTGTTATTTGTGTACGATCTCAGCAACAAAAAAAAACTATGATGAAATAATTATTAACATACAATTTTAGCAATTAATGAACAAGAATATAGCATGAAATAAATTAACAATAATTAACAATTATTAACAATAATGTGGCATAAAATCATTATTAGCATAACACTTAATACATTATAAAAAGAACTTAGCATAGCATTATTATTACCATAAAATCTTAGCAACTTGGCATTAAAATTAACATAAAATTTAAGCAAAGTTTTAACAAGAATTTAGCAACAACAAAAAAATAGTATTAGCATAAAATCAAGAAAGAATTTAGCATAAAATGTAAGCAATTTGTTTTTAGCAATAAATTAGTCTCAGCTAACCTGGAACAACGTCTGATGCATATTGCACACAAAATTGGAAACATTTCAGAAGTTTCTAAGTTGTCATCGGATTGGTTGAATTATACAGGATTTCCAGGAGACGTGTGTCGCGTTCTTTAACGTTTCGTTTGGAAACAAAGATGCCGTGATGCCAAACCCCCTCAATAAAGAAGAAAGCTGTCGTGTTTACAAGTGTGACGATGAGCGCTTATCAGAATGAACTAAAGACTGGATTTTCAAAAGAATGTGAAATATGTAAAGTTTGCGGCATAGAATCTTTAAAATATGTCCAAGAGTTTTACACACCGGTCTGATATTGTGTCAACATTTCCACGCCCCTAAACATGATGCGGCACAAAACGAAACGTGACTGGTTGCTTTACCTTTCAGTCATATGGCCTCTTGGGCGGGCCTTGGCCATTCAAAGCGACCAAGGTTCCCAGACCTTCTGCCGTCAGTCTGAAGGTCTGGCTACGCGAGACTAAGCAACAACTGACACTAAACAAGGGAAACACGGGTATATATACACAAGTTAACCTGGGCTGACAAGGGACAGGTGTGGGTAATTAGTTGTCAAGGAGATTAACAAGGGTTGCTATGGAGACAAATGAGGCAGCAAGGCAAATAGACTATAGCCCCTTTCACACAGTAATAAAAGTAAATTGCCGTAAAATTACCGGCTTTACTGGTAAATACAAAAATGCGCTGTTCACACAGGCAATGACGTTCCATTCACACATCAGTTTCAAAAAATTGGCAGTCATACACATAGAAACACACACAAACATACATTACTGTCAATTCTGTTACATACTGTCAACACTGCCACTCTACCTTGGTAACAGAGTGTAGCGCCCCCTACCTTCTTTTATAACGGTTTAGTATGGAGCAGCACCAGGTTCAATAAACTAATGCCTAAGAGATGTTGTATAAAGGTCCCTCTGATGTCACTGAATGAAATACTTCTCTTTTAAAAAGTTACTCAGAATCAAATCTATGCTCGCACAAGTTCACTGGTCAAGATTAAACTCTTTTGAATAAATAAAACACTTGAAGTAGAAACATATAAAGAATTTAATTAAAGTAGAATAAAAGAGTAGAAATAGCTGAAATTTCAAGTTGCAAAGTATTCACACAATAAAGTTCATCTCAAGTTTGGTACAATTTAACCCCAAAAGGGAAATATCACAAATGAGAATTACTGAATTACAGAATTTACCTCTGTGTCAAGTACACTTCGAGTTAGTAAATTGAGCAAACTAACACACTTGAAATTAAATGTACAAAATAATTCACTTTGGGTGTCAAAATATTACTCAATGCTCACAGTTCCTAAGCGCGCTGAACCACACAATATGAACTGATATGTAACACTGTGGGCCCACAGACACACACACAGTTAAAACTGGCAGTCGGATCCGTGTAACACTCTCACAACCCACCCCGGAGCAGGCCTGAATCGTGGCTTGAGAACGTAGTGGCCGGGAAACGGAAAACTGGCCTCTTCACTCTCCTGAGTGTAAAAACAGAAGCAAACAAGGGTACCTGATTTACTTTAGGAAGCGTGAAATGGTTGCAAAACACCGTGGTAGGCCTCTTGCAGATCCTCGTCCAGCGCTGTCACTGGCAGCCGATGTGGGTCACACTCCAACGCAGCCAGACGAACCCCAGACCTCACGGTGATATGGGGCGCTATCTGGTCTCCCTCGGGATGATTACACGACGAATTCACAAAGATTTCAGTCCTTTTGTCCTTTCTTGAAAGTTATTTTTGACAATAACTTGAAGCACATGCTGCGTCCCAATTCGCATACTATCCGTCCTAAATAGTATTTGAAAATAGAATTAGTATGTCCCAAATCATAGTATGTTTAAAAAAGTATGCCAAAGATTCCCGGATGGTCTACTACTTCCG
>NW_015642513.1:196684-199679 GCF_001515625.1 Sinocyclocheilus rhinocerous | reverse complement strand
CAAGGTCCCCAAGGTCCCCAAACCTTCTGCCGTCAGTCTGAAGGTCTGGCTACTCGAGACTAAGCAACAACTCAAGGGAAACCCGGTAAATACAAAATTTCAAATTAGCAGTAAATTCTGTGACATCATTGACCAGAAATGACCTCTAAACGGCTGCGCATCCCGGTGTTGTGTTTGTAAACATGGAGGGGTAAACGTGGTCATTGTTTTTGTTGATGTTTTCATTTTTGTCAAACGTTCACATTCATGCAGCTGCTTTTGGCCCAGAGACATCGTATTAGACGACTTCAAACCTAGCTACACAGCACGGAGTAAATGCATTACCTGCGTCAGAATGTTATGACTGGCCCAGAGTTGACATCTCAAGGCCGGGACACACCAAGCTGACTTCAAAGAACTAGCGGCGACGAAAGCCGACGGTGTTGTTGCCTTGCTTCGACGGCGTCTGGACCAAAAAACTGTGCAGACAAAATTGGCAGTCATACACATAGAAACACACACAAACATACATTACTGTCAATTCTGTTACATACTGTCAACACTGCCACTCTACCTTGGTAACAGAGTGTAGCGCCCCCTACCTTCTTTTATAACGGTTTAGTATGGAGCAGCACCAGGTTCAATAAACTAATGCCTAAGAGATGTTGTATAAAGGTCCCTCTGATGTCACTGAATGAAATACTTCTCTTTTAAAAAGTTACTCAGAATCAAATCTATGCTCGCACAAGTTCACTGGTCAAGATTAAACTCTTTTGAATAAATAAAACACTTGAAGTAGAAACATATAAAGAATTTAATTAAAGTAGAATAAAAGAGTAGAAATAGCTGAAATTTCAAGTTGCAAAGTATTCACATAATCAAGCTGATCTCAAGTTTGGTACAATTTAACCTCAAAAGGTAAATATCACAAATTAGAATTACTGAATTACAAAATTACTGAATTGACCTCTGTGTCAAATACACTTCGAGTCAATTGAGCAAACTAACACACTTGAAATTAAACGTACACAGTAACTCACTCTGGGTGTCAAAATATTACTCTGAATACTCATAGTTCTGAAGCGCGCTGAATAACACTGTATGACTGACATTACACAGTTAACACACGCACACTCTCACAACCCACCCCGGAAGTGTGAAATGGTCGCGAAACACCGTGGTAGGCCTCTTGCAGATCCTCATCCTGCGCTGTCATTGGCAGACGATGTGGGTCACACTCCAACGCATCCAGAGGAACCCCAGACCTCATGGTGATCTGGGGTGCTATCTGGTCTCCCTCGAGACGATTACACGACGAATTCACAAAGATTTCAGTCCTTTTGTCCTTTTTTGAGAGTTATTTTTGAAGATAACTTGAAGCACAGTCTGTTTCAGCGCCATTTACGAGCGAATGACGTAACCGCAATAACGGAAAAAACATTCACTCAGAATTCAAATATAAACAACAGAATGAACTCAACCACTCATGTATACACATGCACAATATACACTTCAAAGTATTAATATGATGATCTATCGATTAATTTACTGTATATTCTGCAATCTGTCAAGTAAATCGCTCCGATCAGCTCTCTCCTCAGCTGCACGTCTCTTGTCTCTCCCCCTCCTTCCCTATTAACCACTCACATTTTCTAAACACACAACTAAGATATTCTTAATTCTTTAATATAATTCCACAGAGAAGGAAACATCCACACACGAGGGTAACATCCAAAAATAACCGACAACCAAAGAACTAAAGGAAGGGAATTTATACAAACCGAAGAGGGGCTAAAGACTAAATTAACTAGACACAGGTGAACTAACTAAGGCAAATCAAGGGGAAACAGAACTAGGTCAATAAACAAGACAGACAACCAAAGTCAAAACACTCCCGTATTAACCACTCACATTTTCTATTTTCCCGGGAGGGAGGGACTTAACACATACGAACCAATGAAAATAAAGATCAACCTAACTCGCAGGGCAAACGCAAGTTTTTCACCTGTGCACCCCAGTCAACCTTATTACCAATAACGGCATTCTTATAGACACAAGCGCACATATTTTGTGACTTAGAATATGAAGTGTTATACTCCATTAACATTTCAGTTCTGATTGAGTTACTAAATTACACAAACAGTAAATGAATCATAACCCACTACATTTTATATACATATTCTAGTGGGTTACATGAGTTTGACAGTAACGGAATTAATGCTGACTAATTCGGACAACAAGAAATCATAATTTTCAAAAATAAAAAAATAAAACAGAAGAGGAACTAATGACTAAATTAACTAGACACAGGTGAACTAACTAAGGCAAATCAAGGGGAAACAGAACTAGGTCAATAAACAAGACAGACAACCAAAGTCAAAACAGGGTGATGGTGTGACATCGCCTCCCTCCCGGAAGGCGCGACCTCGTGCCGCAGAGATGAAAAGGATAAGGCAGAGGGATGGTGACAAGGGATGGCAAAGGGGCTGGCAGAAAGGCAGGCAGACAATTCTGGTGGAGGTTCCGGAGCAGGACGACTACCAGAGTCCAGGGTGGAGCTGACTGAGGGAGGACCCTGGACAGAGACAGAAGGAGCCAAGGCGGGTCAGACGGAGGGAGCAGCCAGGACGGAGACAGAAGGAGCCAGGGTAGCGAAGACCGAGGGAGGAGCCAGGGAGAAGACAGGAGGGACTTGGAGCAGGAGGAGCCAGGCGGGACCCAGGCCGCTGCCATGAAAGCGACCCACGGTGGAGCCGACAGAGGGAGGAGCCATGGTGGAGGAAGGGCTGACGGCTCCAGGGGGCCGACAGATGGCGGTGGAGCAGGTGGGAGAGGAGCCCGGGGCGGAAACGGAGAGCTGATGAGCCATGGCAACGGCGAGGATCCGGAGGGCCAAGGCGGAGCAGATGGCTCCGGCGACCAAGGCGGGGATCCGGAAGGCCGCGGTGGAGCCGGAGCGACAGAGGACCAAGGTCGATCGGGAGGGAAGGAGGAGCCTGACAGGGATGGAGGGTCG
>NW_015642513.1:174633-196183 GCF_001515625.1 Sinocyclocheilus rhinocerous | reverse complement strand
TCCGGCGACCAAGGGGGGGGTCCGGAAGGCCGCGGTGGAGCCGGAGCGACAGAGGACCAAGGTCGATCGGGAGGGAAGGAGGAGCCTGACAGGGATGGAGGGTCGAGGCGCAGCCAGAGGAGTGGAGTCCCGAGGTGGCTGATGGTCGACGACTGACCAAGGCGGAGCCAAAGGGACGAGGGAGCCTGGCGGAGCTGGTGGACTGACGGGCCACAGTGGGGATGAGGGCCATAAGAGCCATGGTGGAGCCGTTGGGTCGACGAGCCGTGGCTCAGAGGCTGGAGGCGGAGACCAGGGATCGGGAGGGAGGGAGGGAGGGTGAGTGGGTGGTTGGGTGGGAATTTGTGAGTATCAGGGCTTTCTGGGATGGTGTGTGCTGCCCACACACACCAGATCGCCACTCCCAACACCGGGAGTGCAGCAGACAGGGGAATGACCTCCGTGGTCGCGACAGGACAGACATATGATGACGGAAGACTGGGCACATCAGAATAAAAGTCAATCAAGTCCTCTAAATCCTGCCTCCACTCACCCTCAGCGGTAGTACAGTGGGCGGGGCTTCCCTCTGCGCTCTCGCTCTCCACTGTGATATCCACCATCGCGTGCACAGTTACCAGCTCTCGCACCTGGTCTGAAGTCTCAGGCTCTAACTCCGGGGCGTCCCTCGGCTCTGTCGCTCTCTAGGCTGGAGGCGGAGACCAGGGATCCTCCAGCCACGACACAGATGGTGGGCTGAGGGTGAGCTGAGGGGCTGCCAGGAGACAGCGGTGGTGGAGCTGAAGCAGAGATGACAGGAGGAGGCAGGAGAGGGAGGGAGGGTGAGTGGGTGGTTGGGTGGGAATTTGTGAGTATCAGGGCTTTCTGGGATGGTGTGTGCTGCCCACACACACCAGATCGCCACTCCCAACACCGGGAGTGCAGCAGACAGGGGAATGACCTCCGTGGTCGCGACAGGACATCCAGATGATGACGGAAGACTGGGCACATCAGAATAAAAGTCAATCAAGTCCTCTAAATCCTGCCTCCACCCTAACCCTCAGCGGTAGTACAGTGGGCGGGGCTTTGGGCACATCAGAATAAAAGTCAATCAAGTCCTCTAAATCCTGCCTCCACTCTCCCTCAGCGGTAGTACAGTGGGCGGGGCTTCCCTCTGCGCTCTCGCTCTCCACTGTGATATCCACCATCGCGTGCACAGTTACCAGCTCTCGCACCTGGTCTGAAGTCTCAGGCTCTGTCGCTCTCTCTGGCGATGGCTCGTCGGTCGCGGAGGGCTGTGGGGTGATGGTGGGCTGGGCTCTGGGTCTGGAGTGGGGCTGGTGTTGTCGTCCGCGATGTCCACGGTGTGCGGCAATCCACAGGACACCAGCACCCACTCCACAAAAAGGCAGCGAAGCTTTCTCGAGGACCGTCCTCGGACGACCATGCTCTGCAAGAGGTGTTGAGGCTCGCGTTATAGAACGTGCAGAGGCAGTCGTCCGGGACTCAGGTAGCTGGTTTAATGTGCAACTTCCAGAAAGAGTCTTGTGTGGTCCTCGAGAGATCGCACCCCCTGCTCCAGCAGGAGGAGGAGGAGGAGGAATTCGGGATGGTCCATACACGTAAGGAAAAGGAAAACTTTCAAAACAAGAAAAAAAGAACAAACGTGTGAACACACGCCACTTACACTTAGTGGTCGGTTATTCTGTCACGACTGAGGACAAAGAGAGTGCACGACGAAAATAATCTTAATTCTTTCATATAATTTCACAGGGAAGGTAAAGGAAGAGCTAAAGGAAGGGAATTTATACAAACGGAAGAGGGGCTAATGACTAAATTAACTAGACACAGGTGAAACAACTAAGGCAAATCAAGGGGAAACAGAATTAGGTCAATGAACAAGACAGACAAGCAAAGTCAAAACAGGGTGATGGTGTGACAATGATAATGACTTTGGACACCAAATACCTGCAATTATAGAATCACCCATTATACCGGATAATCTCGTTCTGCGTTCACACAGAGCACATTACCGGTAAATTTACTGGTAATGTTACAACTTCTCATACCAGAACGAATTTACAGGTATTTTTGAAAAGGTCCTGTTCACACATGATCTCTTAACGGTAGTTTACCACTAAAGACTGTATGTGTGAAATGGGCTAATGACAAAATAGCAAAGAAACAATGGGGAAATACATTTCAAAATAAGTGTACAAAACACAAGACGTGAACACAGGCCAGGATTATGAAAGATTTCAAATAACTGTTTTCTATTTGTAGATATTTTAAAATGTAATTTATACCTGTGATTCCTTTTCAGCATCATTACGCCAGTCTTCAGTGTCACATGATCTTTCAGAAATCATTCTAAAATGTTGATTTGCTGCCCAAAAAACATTTTTCGCTATTTACACTGTTACCGTACTAACAAGGAGGCTAAAGACTGCAGTCACTAGCTTCAGTCACTAGTGTGCCTCTTGAGATCAGGGGAGTGAGGTTTATCTGCACAGCACCGACCCGTTACTCCGTTACAATAACATATGTTATATTACATAAACATTTAATGTTTAACGATAACATTAAAAAGTAACATTTAATGGCCGATACAACAGCTGAAATGTTATGCATCATCCCTAATAAAAATAAAAGAATAAACACTTATTTTGCTATCATGTGGGAAATGCAGGTTCAATCCTGATCTTCTAATGTTTTTTTATCATTACAAATGTCTAAAAGTCCAGTTCGCAGGACACAGAGACGAAGACAAGTCTGAAGCTGGTGAAGCGTCATGCCTACTCTGTCACAGGCGCAAAGGAGGTAAGAAACCGGCACTGACACGGAAATATGGATTTGATCGTCATTAGAGCTCCTTCAATGTTTTTCCTTTCACCTTACCTACAGGTTCATTCTTACGGCTGTCTGGTTCAGCTGGTGCGTATCAGGAACCCGTGGGGTCGGGTGGAGTGGATAGGCCCTTGGAGTGACAAGTGAGTTTTCCTAAACAGATCTTACACCTTCAACATCAGTCCTGAGAGTCCTGTAAAATATGCCTTTTTCAGTTCCAAAGAGTGGAATAGCGTCCAACCTGAGGAGAAAGCTAAACTGGTTTATTCAGCTGAAGATGGAGAGTTCTGGTAAGAGAACTTGAGCTTTTAACCCTCAACAACGTAACAAATACGTTGACAAATACTGACGAATCTTCCTTGACCTGTCAGGATGGCATATTCGGACTTCATACAGCAGTTCTCGAGGTTGGACATCTGTAATCAGACTCCAGACGCCCTTTCAAGCGCCACTGTGAGCCGCTGGAACTACAGCCAGTTTGAAGGTGACTGGAGGGTGGGATCCACCGCAGGGGGCTGCAAGAAAAATGAAGGTAAATCAAATCAAACACAGTGTGCTTGAAACTAAAAAAAAATTTTTATCAACCGTCTGACCATTTGGTTCCTTCTCTCCAGCTACATTCTGCTCAAACCCTCAGTTTGTAATCAAGCTGGAGGAAGAAGATGATGATCCTTATGATGGAGAGGACGGCTGCACGATCCTAGTGGGTCTGATGCAGAAAGAGTTTCGTAAAGACAAGCGGATTGGACGAGACCCGAACGCCATTGGCTTCACTATATATAGGGTAACTGGTTACGTACAATCAGTAATACTGTTAGTACTAGAGGCACCGTTACCATCAACACCACAAACAACGTCACAACCTGCAGTACCACCGACCTTGCAACCATATTTTTAGCAGTCTTAGTTTCAGAGATGTATTTCCCATTCATTTTCTCCAAGGATTCAAAAAAAATTCAAGTCAATAAAGAGCCATGAACTAAAGCAACCTGCTCCAAGATGAATCACAATGTTTCAAACTTTGATTTGAAGCAATTCTCTTGAGGATTCATGATTAGTGTAGTTCTTCATCTGGAGTTTGGCTATAGATTTTTTCCTTTAAATGAAGCTTAAATATTGATTAATAGCCTCCGAGCTCATGGTAGATCTGTCTTGAAATGTTACTACTACTACTACTACTAATAATAATAATAATAATGATAATACAAATTCTCTATGGAGAAAATTTATGTGATTCTACTTCCAGAATGCAACTGTTTTTTCAAACACACTTTTCCTTTGACATAACTATCAATATTACAACTAATTAATTTTTTTTTACATTAAATAATATAATTTGTTTTTGTGTTTTTCAGGTTCCAGATAAGGTGTGTATGATATCTGAATGGTTTGTACATAAAAGTAGTTGGACACCACCAATGTTATGCTAAGGAGCCCCTAAAAGGACAAAAAAATTTTTTTTGATTTGAATAATTGAACAATTATTGCAAAAATTTTGCGCAAACTTTCTCTGGGAAATGCAAATGTTTAGGAAGAGAATACAAAGTTTCTCAGTGGAACAATTAAAAAAAATAGATGGGAAGAAAAATGATTGCAAAACATTTGTGCAAAGTTTCTCTGGGGAATGCAAATGTTTAAAAGATTCTCAGGGGAACACAATACTTTTGCAAGATAACTTCTGCGACTGGACGCAAAAGCATTAAAATGTAATTACTCCTTCCATTTGATGTTTTTCCATCACCTTGTCCCCTTTTGGGCTTCGTACGATACATTTATATGAAACAACCTTTGAGAAGCCATTTCATCCATCGGTGTTTGTGTTGCAGTTAAAGGGTTGCAATAACATTAATCTCGGTCCTGATGTATTGCTGCGTCAGCAGTACACTGCACGGAGCAACCCCTTCACCTACAAGCGAGAGGTGATAGAGCGCTTCAAACTGCCTCCGGGTGAATACGCCATCATCCCTTCCACTTACGAGCCGCATTGCAACGGAAGCTTCATACTGCGCGTGTTCACAGAGAAAGAGGCTGCTGCCAGGTTGTCAAGTGTTTTTATATTTCAACTAAAAAAAACATGAAATTATGTAGTTCCAGTTTTAGACCACATGGGGATGCTGTTGCACAGGTTCTGTTCTGCCTAGAACGGATCGTTACACTAAAACATTTGTTTGTCTGACAAATAAATCGTAACTGTACTCTAAACATTCTTGTATTTGCACCCAAATGCATGATGGATGTTTCTGACTCTCGTCATTGCAGCCCGATGGATACGGAGATCAGTGCAGACGTGGAAAAGGTGAATTCATCATTTACAAACATAGTGTGTGTTATTATTATTTAAAAGAATATAACCGTATAAAATTCAGATATATAACCGTATAAAATCAAAAATTACTTTAAAAAAATATTTAAATAATTTTTAAAACGTTTTTTTCTTACCCAGCAATACATATCCGATAGTGATGTGGACCCACATTTCAAACAACTTTTCAATCAGTTTGCTGGAAATGTAAGTCATTTTTAATGTAAGGCTGGTCATTTTCAGTTCTGGGTCGTTATCGTTATCACACATGATCTTGTCTTCACTCTGCAGCACTCAGAGGTGTCTGTGTTTGAACTAAAGCAGATCCTGGACAGTGTTGTCTCGAAACATAGGAAAACAAACTTTCCCATATATATGTGTGTGTGTGTGTGTGACCCGGGACCACAAAACCAGTCATAAGTCGCCGCACGGGTAAATTTGAATCAATAGCTAACAATACATTGTATGGGTCAAAATTATCATCATAAAATCATTAGGATATTAAGTAAAGATCATGTTCCATGAAGATATTTTATAAATCTCCTACCGTAAATATATCAAAACTTTAGTAATATGCATTGCTAAGTACTTCGTTTGGACAACTTTAAAGATGATTTTCTCAATATTTAGATTTTTTTGCACCCTCAGATTCCAGATTTACAAATAGTTGTATCTCGAGCAAATATTGTCCTATCCTAACAATCATTATTTATTCAGCTTTCAGATGATGCATAAATCTCAATTTTAAAAAATGTACCCTCATGACTGGTTTTGTGGTCCAGGGTCACACACATACATACATACATATATATATATATATATAAAAAGAAAAGAAAGTGCCTTGAAATTGAAATTCTGTGCTTATCGTTCTTACAGTGTTTTGTGGTATTTCACACAGGAACTGATGTGAAGACTGATGGATTTAGTATGGAAACCTGTCGCCACATTATCAGTCTGCTAGATGTATCCTTACCCCACTGGATCATATGAATAAATACTACATGGATCAATACAAAGATTTTGTTTTAATTTTGAAAATATTTATTTTAATTTGACATTTTTATGATTTAATTAATTATTAGCTTTTCATCATCTCACAACCCCCCTGCAGTTTCCTCACAAATCTCCAGTTTGTATTGTAATAACAGATAATCTGTTACAGAGTCAACAGAGTCCTTTCAACCAAATTAATCATCATAACCCTGTTATAACCCTTAACCTCAGTCCAGAGAGACGGGGGCGGCAAACTCGGCTCTGTGGAGTTTCACATACTGTGGATAAAGATCCAGAAATATTTGGTATAATGTATATCTTGGTGTAAATTAAAGATAAATGAAAAATCTCTAATATTAGACCATAATCGATATGGTACAGATCTATTGTGCATCCCTACCACAGAGCAACTTTGTGGCCATTAAGTTCTGAAAAAATTCTTCAGTTTATTTAGCAATGTTAAAGGGGTCATATGATGCTATTTTAAAGATCATTATTTGGTGTATTTGGTGTAACAGAATATGTTGACATGCTTTAATGTTCAAAAAACACATTATTTTTCAAATACTGTACATTATTGTAGGTCCTCTATGCCCCGCCTCTCTCAAACACGTAGTTTTCTTACTTTCCCTTCAGCCTGAGGCTTATTCATTTCACTTTTGGTGTGAAAAGGCTTTTATATTTGCCAAAAATATAACTTTTTTATTTTAAAAACAAACAAGCAAGCCCTGTCCAGATTTAAAAAGTAACGCAAAAGTAACGTAACATGTTACTTTCCATAAAAAGTAACTAAATACCGTAATTAGTTACTTTTTTATGGAGTAACGCAATATTATAATGCATTACTTTTAAAAGTAACTTTCCCCAACACTGGTCTTGCATACCTGATTTCTTCTCTTCTGTTTTTACAATTAATGGTTTTAAATTTAATTAGTTTTTGAATACTGTTATATTTTCTTTCTTTATTATCTGAGTCCCAAATCTTTTGTCAGTGATTATCAATGTTGCTATTAATTTATGTTTTTTTGATATTTTTCAAGGGAAATCTCTATTTTGTCATTATTATTTAATGCTTTTTCACTAATTTGTCAGCTATTTCATTTCCTTGAACTCCCGTATGTGCTGGTATCCAACAGAATTGCACATCTATTCGTAATTTTTCAAAGTTTAGCAGTGCTGTGTAGATTTCTATTAGAATGTCATCTCTAGCTGTTTATTAATACTCTGTATGCTGCTTAATCTGAATAAAATACAACTCTGTCTGGTTTGACTTCCTCCACCGATATAACTACATTATTGGATATTCTTTTACTAATTTTTACTTTGAATTCTGCGATCGCAATGCCCACACCAGTATGTCTATTCCTTAATCTTTAGATCCATCAGTACATATTTCTAAATATCCATAATAGTTTGTATTTATGTATTCTTGTACCAACCTACATATACAGACAAAGACAATGGGAACATGAGGGCTATTACACAGTAGACATGTGCTGGAATTCATTAATACGATATATGAGCAATATCACACGGCCGTAGGTAATCACAGCGTGCCAATATACAGCCATATCTCACGTCTACGAGTGTGATATTATGCATTTACACACTCGTGCTGTCGAACTGTTGTATAAACACAAGAAACAACAACGGAATGACTTTTGTGCAGAACTACTTCCTTCCACCATGGATTCAAATCTCAGTTTGACAGCTGAGCCCAAGCCTCCGTTACTAATTCAAAAACGTCACTTTAGAACTAGTAACGATGAGTTGCTTCATTGAAAGCTTATTGTATTACTGTATTAAACGCCTGTGTATTAGAGTATTATGAGAGAGACTGACTTGAGCAAGTGTGATTACCTGCATCTGATACAGCATTCAATCTTCAGTTCAATCTCATATTCACAATAAAACATTAGTTTTAATGTCCGCTGAGGAAAGCGATAGGCTCTCTTTGTCGTACCATACTTTTTTCTGTGGAGGGTGATTTCCGATGACAGTGCTGCTCAGTGCATTTGTTGGTTGTCTTACAAGCTGTTGTTGAAAGTAAAAATAACTTTCTTGTTTACAACCCTGTTTCAGTCTCTTTCAATATAAAAGTCTTTACTGCAGACTCACTCATAAAAACAGTCTCTTGGCGGAACAACCTAACATCTCTATTACGTAAGTAACCCTCGTTCCCTGAAGGAGGGAACAGAGACGTCATGTCGGTGACCGACGAATTGGGATCTCGCTTAGAGAGACCAATCGACTTCTTGTCCTTTATATTATCTTTATTTTGGGGTGAACAATTTGCTGTGTAATCCAAAGATTTTTCTGACATTGTATTTTGTTTTATTCCGGGTTTTCCGCCCCACATACCTAAATTAAAAAGAAATAGAAACTCCTAACCAATTATAAGGAATAAAATATGAACCCCACTCATATTTGTTGGTTCTGCGTGTCATTTCCCTGCGGCCACATGAATGTCGGATTGAAATGAACATCGCTGTTATTAGAGTAGTTAATCGTTAGCATAAGCGCGGCTAACGCTAATATAATGAGCATTAGAATGAAGTTTCATTAACTATTTAATGCTCCTATAACTTTTATTAGGGTTAAAAAAAACAGGAGGACATGATGACATTTAATATTTTTACTCACCAGAGGCTTTTAAATGAATTGTGAATCTAAAATATGCGTGTTAGAGAATGTACAAATGGTAAACATTGTTTGTGTCATATCAGTCAGAAAAGCAGTTCTGGGCTTTTTTTTTTAGCTAACTTAGTTGTTATTCTTGGCTGAATAACTCTAGAAGGTTTTAAAAGCCCTTTAAAATTAAATATGTACACAGTTTGGATTAAATGAAAGTATAGGCAAATTTTTTAATTAGTATGTTTTTGTGTTTGGCTTTGGTACCGAAATTGGTACCGAGAACCGTGGATTTTCACTGGTATTGGTACCGAATACTAAAATTTTGGTACCGTGACAACACTAACCTCTAATAATTACCAGAGTAAATGACCTACTGTTTTTCAACAAATTAGTGATCCTCTGAGAAAACTAATCCCGTCCGAATGCGAATGTCTGTGATTGACGACGATATTTTATTACAATGCGTTTCCTTGTGTGTTTTGGCTACCGTGAACCGTAGACGCTCTTACCGCGTGCATTTTTGATATGTTTGCCTCCTGGCAAAGAAATTAAAAATAATAATAAAATCAAGAGCCAAATCACCTAAACTGTTAAGACTGGCTAGTGTAATATCAGCATCAGGTAAGATTACTCACCTTCATTTCTGCAGATAAAAACTTCCACTGCTCACTTCTGTATTCTGAATTTGAACTGTTTCTGCTGTGTAAAATCTGCATACATATGTCTCAATACTGTCCCTGATACTGGATTTTGAAGTGTACCAAGGGAAAAATACATTCAATGACCAAAGACTGGGAATCGGACCAGCAGCAGTCCTACGCATGGTTGAGTCTTTTCCCACTTGAAGTGACCTGTTCTTCAACCGATGTTTCACAAAAATCAATCTCATAGATGCATTGCTGGCAAAAGGCCTTCCAGCAACAGGAACCATGATGAAGAACCAAGTCCCAAAGCAGAGAAAACTGTCAAGCGGCAAGGTGATACAAAAAGTGTCTCTGGTCAGAAAGACAAGAACTGAACTGGCAATCACAAAATGGTTTGACAACAAATCAGTGCTTGATGTCTGCAACAGATGATCCAGAAAAGAAAGTCCATGTCCTGGTGAGAAGACTAGCAGTGATCAAGGAGTATAATGACAACATGGGTGGCGTGAACTTGTGACCACATGCTGAGCTGTCAAATAGGTCCAAGAAATGGAGATTGCGTGTAATTACTTACTCGATATTGCCATCACAAACTCGTGGATCCAATACAATTGTGACAGCAAAGCACTCGACAGACCATCAAAGAACACCAAACAGTACCTGGACTTCAAAGTGCCCCTGGCTGAAGAGTTGTTGGATTGTCCATAACTTGATGACAGCAGTGAACAAGAGTTTGAGCCACTAACTAAGATGAGGATCCCGCAACCTGAGCCATCTGTGTCAGGTCTCAGGAGGATATTTGATTAGATGTAAAGTTCAGATGAATTTCTATGCATTTAAGTTGAAAGAATGTACAATTCTAAGTTACAATTCGGAAAGCAGAAAGTCAAGCTCAATAGACTCAAATAGTTATAGTAATCCAACTTACAACCAAGTTCAAAATAAAACTTAAATGCATTGTCTCTTACGTGAATGCATGGGCAATGGGAAGAAAACATCAAGCAGTATTCTGGTTATTATGCGTGTGACAAATGCACACAGATGGGCACAATATAAATAAATAAAGTATAATGGCACATAGCCTGACAGGATAGCAGACTGATGTAATCGATGATGTTTCACACAGTTTTTGTTTGGGTTGCAGCGATATACTGCAGTATCACTTACTGTGTATCTCATCTTTTGCAATTTATCCATTCATTGTATCCATTTAGTAGTTGTTAGTTAAAACCCCTTTTTATTACACTTGTGTCTTTCTTGTGTTGATAATACAGTAAAAAGGCTTTACAAATCAACGATATCTCATAAATCCTTCAGATTGGTCAGGCTACAACTTCCTGTAATTTATGCAATTCTTATTTTTTCAACAATCTTCCATGATTGTTCTTTATTGTCAAGGTGAAATTCCTGGCTGGTGCCCCATGAAATATTATAACCAAAACTAAATATTAATATTTAAGCCCAAAGCCATTGCACTGGTGGTGCTACTTAAATCTAAAATCACTACATTTAGTGGTGCCCCGTGTGAGGCTATGGAAATCACTACACTGACACTGTCCTAAACTGGTTAAAGTCTTATCTTTCAGACCATAGGCAGTTTGTTGCCCTGGGTAAGTGCAGGTCCAAAGCTGATTTGGTTCAATTTGGTGTTCCCCAGGGATCGATTTTGAGTCCCTTACTATTTAGTGTGTATAGAAATGCTAAGTGTTGAATAGAAATGTCCAAAGCTGATTTGGTTCAATTTGGTGTTCCCCAGGGATCAATTTTGAGTTCCTTACTATTTAGCGTGTATAGAAATGCTAAGTGTTGAATATAAATGTCCAAAGCTGATTTGGTTCAATTTGGTGTTCCCCAGGGATCGATTTTGAGTCCCTTACTATTTAGCGTGTATAGAAATGCTAAGTGTTGAATATAAATGTCCAAAGCTGATTTGGTTCAATTTGGTGTTCCCCAGGGATCGATTTTGAGTCCCTTACTATTTAGCGTGTATAGAAATGCTAAGTGTTGAATATAAATGTCCAAAGCTGATTTGGTTCAATTTGGTGTTCCCCAGGGATCGATTTTGAGTCCCTTACTATTTAGCGTGTATAGAAATGCTAAGTGTTGAATATAAATGTCCAAAGCTGATTTGGTTCAATTTGGTGTTCCCCAGGGATCGATTTTGAGTCCCTTACTATTTAGCATGTATAGAAATTCTAAGTGTTGAATAGAAATGTCCAGTTTACTTTATCAAATGAGCGTCAAGTGATACAATTATAAGGTGTTTTTTTTGGGGGGGGCAAGGCTAATTAAGTTAGTAATCTTAGTAATAATCTACGGATGTTATCTGAAGCATTCCTGTGTTTAATAAAACCTGTTTGATCATGATAAATTAATATTGGGATGACTTTCTATTTTTGTAGCTAGCGCTTTAGTAATAATTTTTAATCTGTGTTTATTAATGAAACCGGGTGATTTGTTTTTGGGCATTTTGTCTAATGCTTTATGGAGTTCCTCCAGGATAAGAGGTGCATCTAACATATTTGACTGTTCTTTTGATAGTGTTGGCAGTTGTACGTCTTTTAAGAAATTATCTATTTCTGTTTTGTCTGGGTTGTGATCAGAAGAGTAAGACAAAAGGTTCAAAAAACATAATTTCTTGTGGATTCTGAGTTGTTTCTCTTGATTCAGTAACTATGGCTGGGATAATTGCTTTCGCTTTTTTTCCCGCTTTAACTGGTTTGCTAGATATTTACCCATTTTATTGCTATATTGATATTGTTGGTATTTAAGTTGTTGGATAATAAACAGTTTTTTGGATTATAATGCTGTTAAAGTTCTGCTTTAAGATTATTCAGATTATTTGCAAACAACACTTTTGCAATATCACACTTAGGAAACAAACACTTACAACCCATTTCTCTGAATGATGACAATGAGGGAAGACTGAAGAGACAGAAGTGATACTTTCTAATGCATAACAATGCAGTTATTATTCTTTCATAATAGTGCATGGTGAACGAGTTCTGTCTCATGAATAAACTCTCCAGTCACGGGAGCCAATCACTACTCTGAATTAACATATGTATATGTCATATTTCAGGACGTTTCTTCAAATCCATATGTGAATCCATATGTATGCACATGGTGCTATGTAAACTTAATATGCTTTTGCATGCAAATATTTTATTGTCCTGTTAACTGTCATCTCAAGATATACGCATATAGATAGATAGATCCTTCCTTGTCTCTCACTTGTTCTTCTTTTCTTCTCTCTTCTTGCCCATCACATGTGTCTACAGCTCCAGATGTCTTAGAAAAATAATTAAAAACAATTAGAATGTGATTTTAGCTTGAGCTCTGTGGAGTTCAGCAGGTGTAAATTGTGTCTCGTTAGTTAGTTATTTGATTCACTCTACATAGGCAGCAACTCATATAAATGATATAATCATATAAATAACTACTGATTTCATTTAAAAAAACGGTGAAAGAATTAGACTGAAACTTTTATGAATACTTTTTGGTATAGACTTATTTTCTTTGACATATTTTAATTTATAGAATTTTTTTTTTTTTTGCTTTTGCTTTCATTTATCTCATGCTAATTATAAAAAAAAAAAAAAAAATGTTAGCCTTTGCGTACCTTTTTCAGGAATTTATAGAATTTTTTTTTTTTTTGCTTTTGCTTTCATTTATCTCATGCTAATTTATAAAAAAAAAAAAAAAATGTTAGACATTGCGTACCTTTTTCAGGCATTCTAGACTCAAATGAACTTTGTCCACTTACTAAATAGAAAATACACTATTTTGGCATTTTGTGAAAAATCTCTTTTTCTTTGGTAGATTTTCTTCACATCATTGGACAACATGTATTGTAATATGTATTTCATCAATAATTAAACTTTTAATTCCTCTTTTATCAATGTCATATATACTGTATTTATAGTGATTGTAGACAGCAGCGTGTGAACAAGACTTTTATTTTGGTCTGGCGGTGTGACGTCATAAGGACGCGTCGCGCTCCTGCAGCTGTTCTTCAAAAAGGTAGTGTGTTTGTTTTTGAACGTTCAATGTTTCAATCTTTTCAAACGTTCAACCAGTTATGTATGCATGATGGAGAAACGGAGCTTTTCGGAACTGAATCAATTAATTCGCAAAATGATTCACTTCTTGTGTTCAGAATGGCACACTTGCTCACTGCTTACTGGCCAGTGCACAATGTATGCTGCCTACTATTTTTTAAGAGTAGTGTGTTAAAAAGTATACAATAAGCTACATGTTTCAGAGTAGGATGTTTTCTTTTTTATTCAATATTCAAATAACAAACAAGCATTGTCATCTTTCCATTGTTAAACACATTAACAATAAATCCAAGCAGCATGTAATAAACACAACAATAATAATAAAAAAATTGAATAAAATAAAGATGAAATAATATCAAAAGCAAAATATTACACAAAAATAAATTACCTTTATATAAAGACACCAAATTTAACAATGTGATAGTCAAAGGCAGGCATTAAATTATTATTATTATTATTATTGTCTTCAACCACTCAAACAATCTGTCCCAAAAGGATTTAGCAATAGTACAACTGTAAAAAAGATGTTCCTGAGATTCAATATCTTTCAGGTAGAAAGTACATACATTACTATCCAAATGAAATCTCAGTCTTGCATGGATAAATGTCATTGCTATCTAAAATGAAATCAATACACTTCAAAACAAGCAAAGGACACGACAGGTATCTAGTTCTAACTTTAATAGTCTCAGCTTTTGAGAACCTCTCAGATAAAACCTTTATTTTAAGAGGAAGAGGAAAATTTTGTTTTGTAATTAATGATCCCAAAACCTTGTTATTTCACTTGACATCCAAGAAATTATAATTATCGATAATCAAATAAACCAATGTATGTATTACAGAAGAATATTGTAATATACCGTTAATTAATACAGGAATAGCTTTGACAACTCAAGAAAATTGTCTGTATGAACATTCCAAATTAAAATGTATATTAAAATGATCATAACTTAATATATTACCGTCTTCATCCATTAAATGCATTACAATCTTGTCAAACCAGTCTTCATAAAATAAAGATGTCCTCTTATGTAAAATACACCTGTTATTCCAAATTATAACATTGTGGAGTAAAATTATGCTTGTACAACATTTTCCAATATAGTAACACCCGCTCATGAAAATTAGATCGCTTAAAAGGCAGTTTTAATGGGGTCAAAGTCACATCTTAAAAGAAAAGAAATACCTCCAACTTTTTTCCCCAGACATCTCTGTTTTGTTTGGGTTTAGGAAATGGAAAATGTGGTGATTTTAAGCCATTTGCACATTTTGAGAGAGAAAGAGAGAGAGGGCATGTGTTGATTCACTCGTGCCGTTTGTAAAATTACGTGTCACAGAAAGATTTCAGATTATTTTGTAAGTTATTTCATAAATATGAATTGTCCCTCACCTTCAGCATTATAATTATTTTACCCGTGCCGGACAGAGACTGAGACGGTGCCAAACCTACATACACCAGATTTCAGCAAATGTATGCATACAGAAAATTCACATCCTATTCACAGTATACACACTGCATACTGCAGTATAGTAGGAGTTGTATGGTAGTTGTCAGACCCTGTTCCGTGTTTTGTGTGTGTTTTGCTCCCCAAGTGCCTACCTTGCCCTTATTTGGTCCTTCCCGTTCCTGTCATTATGATCATTTGTTCCAGGTGTTCCCCGTTCAGTTAATTTGTTCCCAGGTGTGTCCTATTAGTTCCCCTGTACTTTTAAGCCTTGTGTTTCCTTGTCTCCAGGGTCAGGTATTGAATGTCTTTGAATGTCGTAGATCCTTTCTCGCTACGTGTGAGTTCCTGGTTCCCTTGATGTGATTAAAGTCTCTGTTTTTGAATTCTAGTCCTCGTCACCTCGTTCTTCGCTCCGTGCTCCTCACAGTAGCGCAACGTGATAGAATTCCGGACCAAAACAGAAAAGTAAGCGGCGCCCCTTCTCCCGTGTTTTTGTTTTATAAGTCCTTTGTTTTCCATTTCGTTTCTCCGCACCTACATGGAGGAACGAGCAATGTTTATCGACCCGCTCACCTACACGAGGGCATTCGTGCCACTCGTCCTCACCAGCTCCCTCGATGGGGAGACCCTCTTGATGCTGTTCCGGCTCGGGATCACTTACTATCAGCCCACGGAACTCCCAGACACCACCAACCTCGACTGGAGGGAGGCGGTCGTCCGGTGTCTGGAGAGCCCCGATCCGGAGCCCCTACGCCGGCTGTTCCTCAGTCAAGCCTGCCGACCACGCCTTTCGCCCCGAACCAAGAGGGGAATCGAAGGAGGAGAAGGCGGTCGGCTCCAGCCCCAGAGCTCGCTCCAGTGTCGGCTCCAGCCCCCGAATCCAGCCCAAAGAGGCCTCCTGTTCCCGAGTTTAGCCCAGAGAGGGTTCCAGTCCCCGAGTTTAGCCCAGTGAGGGCTCCTTTCCAGCCCAGTGAGGGCTCCTGTCCCCGTGTCTAGCCCAGTGAGGGCTCCAGTCCCCGAGTTTAGCCCAGAGAAGGTTCCAGTCCCCGTGTCTAGCACAGAAAGGGCTCCACTCCTGTTCCCGAGTTTAGCCCACGGAGGGCTCCAGGTCCCGAGTTTAGCCCAGAGAGGGTTCCGGTCCCCGAGTTTAGCTCGGTGAGGGCTCCAGCCCCCGAGGTTGGCCCAGTGAGGGCTCCTGCCCCCGAGTTTAGCCCAGTGAGGGCTCCTGCCCCTGAGTTTAGCCCACGGAGGGCTCCTGTCCCCGAGTTTAGTCCAGTGAGGGCTCCTGTCCCCGAGTTTAGCCTAGTGAGGGCTCCTTTCCCCGAGTTTAGCCCTGTGGGGGCTCCTGTCTCCGAGTTTAGCCCAGTGAGGCCTCCTGTCACCGAGTTTAGCCCAGTGAGGGCTCCAGTCCCCGAGTTTAGCCCAGATAAGGCTCCAGTCCCTGAGTGTAGCACAGAAAGTGCTCCAGTTCCCATGTCGAGCCCAAGGAGGGCTCCAGTCCTCAAGTCGAGCCCAGGAAGGGCCCACTGTTCCAGACCACCCCCCCTCCCCGTTGGATGTTGTGAGGCACGAGGATGCGCCTTCCGGGAGGGGGGAGAGGGGAGAGGGGAGTAATGTCAGACCCTGTTCCGTGTTTTGTGTGTGTTTTGCTCCCCCAGTGCCTTTCTTTGCCCTTATTTAGTCCTTCCCATTCCTGTCATTATGATCCATTTGTTCCAGGTGTTCCCCGTTCAGTTAATTTGTTCCCAGGTGTGTCCTATTAGTTCCCCTGTACTTAAGCCTTGTGTTTCCTTGTCTCCAGGGTCAGGTATTGAATATCGTCGATCCTTTCCCGCTACGTGTGATTTCCTGGTTCCCTTGATGTGATTAAAGTCTCTGTTTTTGAGTTCTAGTTCTCGTCTCCTCGTTCCTTGCTCCGTGCTCCTCACGGTAGCGCAACGTGACAGTAGTATGCCATTCTGAACACAACTTCTGTACTGATTTCAGTGTGCTTTAGTTGTGTTTACCAGATTCTGACAAACATAATAGGTCATCTGGGTATTTCATGCATACAGAAAGTTTGTATACTATGTACAGTATACATACTGGATACTGCAGAAATAGTAAGAGTAGTATGATAGTATGGCATTCCGAACACAGCAACTGTTTTAAGTGCTCGAGTCAACGCACACTGTAGACACCCACTGCTCAAAACAACAAGAGCAACAAATGTGTAATGACTTATAAACCAACACATGTAAAACATTATAAACCAAAAGTATAATATTAAATATAATCAAAAAGTCATTAAATACCAAATATAAATCATAACTAAATATTAATAAATGAATGCACTTTACAGTCATTTCATATGTAGTGCTAGTTTTGAGTGTTAGGGTTAGTTAATCAGGGGTGCATTTCCCAAAAGCAACTATGGCTGCAAGTTTCATTGAACTCTTGCAACCACAGTTGATTTTGGAAAATGCACCCAGGTTGATTTAAGGCCATTAATTATCACTCTGACTGACTCCCTTATCAGTGTGCTAACTACTGAACTAGGGAGCAGATTGAGACGCACCCAGAGATTTAGTTTTTTTTTTTTCCTGCTAATTATTCTCATTTTAAACACACAGAAAAACTCCTGCTGAAGCGACTGAGACCCTCGAGACACACTGTAATAAAGATGGCGTTTATTAAAGAGGAGAGTGAAGACGTGAGGATTGAAGAAACATTCAGAGTCAAACATGAAGATACTGAGGAACAAACAGGTTGGTTTTATTTGTTCCGTGATAAAATGTCCAACTCTACAGAAATGACATTGAAAAATGCCTTTTATTTGGAGAGTGGTATTTTTTTTTGTGTAACATTAAACCCAAATCTATCTCTGAATTAGAAACTGTGAAAACCATTCATATCTATCAATTATGTATCTAACAAAAACAGATGTGAGTGATCAACTTTACATTTGTTGTCTATATTTTTTTTTCTTCTCACCCTCAAAAATGCTCATTGTAATAAAGGGCATTTTTTTCTCTAATTTCAATCATGACAACTCTCAGAAGATTTAACATGGTGATGGATATGACAATGTTAATGTATTTGGTCTTGGTGGAATAGATCTGCTACGCTGCTGCTAAATTGCTGCTGCTTGTGAGCCTGGACCACAAAACCAGTCTTAAGTGTCAATTTTTCGAAAGTGAGATCTACACATCATCTGAAAGCTGAATACATAAGTTTTCCATTGATGTATGGTTTGTTAGGATAGGACAATATTTGGCCGAGATACAACTATTTGAAAATCTGGAATCTGAGGGTGCAAAAAAATCTAAATATTGAGAAAATCATCTTTAAAGTTGTCCAAATGAAGTTCTTAGCAATGCATATTACTAATCAAAAATTAAGTTTTGATATATTTACGGTAGGAAATTTGCAAAATATCTTCATGGAACATGATCTTTACTTAATATCCTAATGATTTTTGGCATAAAAGAAAAATCGATCATTTTGACCCATACAATGTATTTTTGGCTATTGCTACAAATATACCGCAGCGACTTAAGACTGCTTTTGTGCTGCAGGGTCACATATTATAATTTCTGCACAGGTGATTTGAAAATGTTGGCATATCGGATATTGGCAAAAATCTAATATCGTGCATTCTTATTCAACATTAGTTAATAGCTCCACCCTACGGAAGTTGGCTGTTTTAGATTTTTTACATCAAACTTGGTTACCATAATGTCGAGATAATTGAAGATGATGGGGTTTTTGATATGTTGATAAATTTATAGTGAAAAATGGGATTCAGAATTGAGCTGTATGATTGGTCAAGGAGGCGGATCACGTGGATGTGATTATTGTCATTGTCACAGTGCCACCAACAGGCAGCAGGAACTGTGACTTTAAAATAGTCCTCCTTTTTTACCCATTTAACCCTTTCACACGTGAGTTTAAAATATTCTACCTGAGCCCCCAGAGTTTTTTTAGGTGATCGCTATTTTAGAATGTATCACCTTATTGTTTCCATGGCGACGCATCACGCTTGTCATGTGACACACAGCCACAATAGCGCTGTATGACAGTTGTATCGCTTTTATTTAGATTTTCCTTTTTTTTAATGAAAAATATTCACATACGTGTTCACTATATCATGAAATATCTGATATTCCGATTTTCAAATATGTATAAGTAAATGTATTTGGTAGTTTAAACACTTTTATAATAATCTATGTCAGTTGATCTATAATGGGTGATGTTAGTTTGCACTGAATCTGAGGATTTACAACACGCAAATTCATCTCCTCCTCCTGAAAGACGTTAAAGTAAGTCTCCAGTGAACTGGGAGAAGAGCAGAGTAAACTATAGTTACCTACACAGTGTGTATATTATATATGCATATATATTTACATGTCTGGAACCCTACTTGAGCCCATCATCTCTGCTTACAGCTATATTTTTGGTTTTGATGCTTTAAACGTCTAAATGTTTTGATGTCTATTGATTTATGACATTAAACTGGGGTTAACATATATGTGTCTTTTTTTTTTGCTTCAGACCTGGTGGCACTGAATGAAACAGAAGAGAAAGATCTGCATGAGAAACATCACGACTTCACAACTGGAGAAAAATCTTTCAGTTGCTCAGAGACGGAAAAGACTTCCTCTCCAAAAAGAGCTGGGAAGACTGGAACTAGAAAATGTTTCACCTGCCAACAGTGTGGAAAGAGTTTAAACAAAAAAGAAAACCTCAAAGTCCATATGAGAGTTCACACTGGAGAGAAGCCTTACATGTGCCATCAGTGTGGAAAGAGCTTCCCACGAAACGCCAGTCTAAAGATTCACATGAGAACTCACACCGGAGAGAAGCCTCATACCTGCCCTCTCTGTGGAATGGGCTTCACGTATAAAGGAACGCTTTACATCCACATGAGAGTTCACACTGGAGAGAAGCCATTTGAATGTGGTCAGTGTGGGAAGCGTTTCCCACATAAAGCAACCTTTGATATTCACACGAGAATTCACACCGGAGAGAAGCCATACACCTGCCAACTCTGTGGAAAAACTGTGAATCGGAAAGGAAGTCTCGTAGCTCACATGAGAGTTCACACCGGAGAGAAGCCTTACACCTGCCAACTGTGTGGAAAAACTATGACTCAGAAAGGAAATCTTATAGCTCACATGAGAGTTCACACCGGAGAGAAGCCTTACACCTGTAATCAGTGTGAAAAAGGGTTTGCACGTAAAGAATTCCTTCGTAAGCACATGGAGATTCACTCAAGAGAGAGCTGCTTTATATGCCATCAGTGTGGAAGGAGATTCACAGACAGGGAACAGTTAAAGAAGCACGTAATAACTCATATCGGAGAGGAGCCTTTTATATGTCATCACTGTGGAAAGAGTTGCTCAAGAAAAGCAAACCTCGAGACTCACATGAGAATTCACACTGGAGAGAAACCCTTTACATGCCAACAGTGTGGAAAGAGTTTCAGACAGAGAACAGCTCTTCAGAGTCACGTGAGAGTTCACACCACAGAGAGGCCTTCTCGCGCATCTTCAGTGCGAGTTTCACATATCAAATAGATCTGAAGAGTTATTTGCAAACTCATTCTGGCAAGAAATTGGCGTGTTCTGAGTGTGGTAAGAGGTTTAGAAAAAGGAGCGATTTCAAAACTCGCCTGTGCACTTTGAAAAGCCTGTAATAGCATTAAATTCACTTTCAACAACTTTGCTCATAAATGGTTGGGGAAAGTCTTTTTGAAGCACGGAGGAGATGCTTGTGTAGTGAATTTGCTAGGTATAATTTGACAAGAAAACTACAGAAAGCAGAAAGCAGAACTACAGGCAAACTACCCACCTTTCATCTCACTGTACCATGCCATCATGTAGTTTTATCAGAGTATCAGAAAAATGTATTTCTCACAATTCAAGATCAAAATCATTCAATATTAGTGAGGTCAATATTCATTTAATATTAATTCATTTAATATTAATAGCTGATGTGAAATATCTAGTGCGTGGCTTTAAGGAAGTCCATGAAAAATTTGAGTAAAATGTATAATTTTTCAATAATTTGTTTTGGCTTTAGTAAAATGACAATATAAATTAAATCTGTAACACTTTACAATAAGGTTTCATTTGTTACAATTAGTTAACATTAACTAACAATGAACAGTACTTCTAAAGCATTTATTAATCTTAGTTATGGTAATCTTAACATTTAATAATACATTAAGATTAACAGTTGTATCTGTTATATCATAACACTATGAACTATGAACATAGTTGCACTATGAACAAACGTGAATATAAACATTTTGTAAATTTGAATATATTTACTCATTGTTAGTTCATGTGTAGTGAATTTGCTTTCGCCAACCTAGGGAGGCGAAATAGTGTAGTGATGGGTACTCGCATCACCAATGACGTTATATTTGGATCATCAATGGTTATGAGTACATCACATAAGAAATATTGGTGGGATCTCTAACTTGTGTTGATGATACAGAAATAGGTTCTACAAGGAAGACCCAAGTGTAATAAAATAGATTTTATTAAAGGGATAGTTCACCCAAAAATGAAAATGTGATGTTTATCTGCTTACCCCCAGGGCATCCAAGATGTAGGTGACTTTGTTTCTTCAGTAGAACACATATGATGATTTTTAACT
>NW_015642513.1:163926-174502 GCF_001515625.1 Sinocyclocheilus rhinocerous | reverse complement strand
TTTTTTACTCTCATAGATTTTGTTACCATTGCCATGCATTATACGACTGACAGACTGCAACGGCTGGAGTTAAAAATCATCAAATGTGTTCTACTGAAGAAACAAAGTCACCTACATCTTGGATGCCCTGGGGGTAAGCAGATAAACGTCACATTTTCATTTTTGGGTGAACTATCCCTTTAACAAAAGATAGACAAGACTAACCAACAACTGCTAAATGAATACCATGAATGAAAAAGGAATAAAGTGCATAAGATGCATAAAGTGCAAGTGATTAAGTTGGGTGTTGCTATTTCAGAGCTACGTTATCTGGAAAGATAAACTGACGCTACTCTGAAACAAATAAGGTGAAGAAGCTTATTATGCATCAAACAAATCAGCTATATATGCTAAGGTCTATATATGCCAACAATGCCAAGGTCTCTGGAAGAGGTTTGGATAAGTGATAGTTATGTTCTCTGCGATCGAGTGAGCAGTCCGGTGGCGGTGACGTCATACACTGGTTGTGCTGGTGACAGTGCAGTGGGGAAAGGAGCAGGAATCGTGTTCAAGACTGTTGAATCAGAAGCGCTGGAGGATGCTGATCTCCTGGAGCACCAAAGGGTCTCTGGAACACGCATGTTCATGGTTAAAGGGATAGTTCACCCAAAAATGAAATTTCTGTCATTAATTACTCACCCTCATGTCATTTCAAACCCATAAGACCTTCGTTCATCTTCGGAACACAAATTAAGATATTTTTGTTGAAATCCGAGAGCATTCTGACTCTCCATAGACAGCAAGGGTCCTTCCACGATCAAGGCACAGAAACATAGCAAGGACATCGATAAAATAGTCCATGTGACATCAGTGGTTGAACCATAATTTTATGAAGCTACGAGAATACTTTTTGTGTGCAAAGAAAAAAAAAACTACTTTATTCATCAATTCGTCTCTCCGCTTCACCCGATAGCGCCATTTTTATCTGGACGTAAACGACGTATGTGTTCTGTGTCAGCAGCATGCGCATATGTCATGGTGCTGAAAGATCTATAATTATTTGATTGAAGAACTGAAAATACACTTTTGTCCAGCATGAACCGAAGTAATTCATTTATTATATGCCAGCTATTTTTTGAATGCATGGAATAATAGGCTCAGATCATCATGCAATTAGTAAAACAGAAGGAGTACCATTGTTAAACTGAAGGGGTGGTCCTAAGATCCACCCTTCATATTTTATTACACTTTTTGGCTCATTAATGAGTCAAAAACTAATTGGCACAATGGTTTTTATCAAAAATCTACAACAGGGCTGTCCAAACTCGGTCCTGGAGGGCCGGTGTCCTGCAGAGTTTAGCTCCAACTTGCCTCAACACACCTGACTGGAAGTTTCTATGCCTAGTAAGAGCTTGATTAGCTGTTTCAGGTGTGTTTAATTAGGGTTGCAGCTAAACTCTGCAGGACAGCCCTGATCTACAACAATTCCTCATTTTATGTCTTTAATCATTAACTAATGTAACAAGCAATGTGCATCTTTAATAGAACGGTGACAGTTATGGCTGTACCATAAATGCATTATCAGTGCCAATTTGGCTATTGAAGATGTGTAGAGTGTAAAAAAAAATAGAATTTCTAATTCAATCTCAACTGACTGAACACTGGAAGTACCCCAAATTATCACAGTAACACACATTTATTTATTTATTTATTTTTATTCGTGTATTTATGATAGTTATAACCAGTATCTGTAAAAGGTTTGAAACCGTATCATAATGTATAAAAAACATTCACTTTGTAGTAAAACCGCTTGTTATTTTAAAGGGTACATGAACAGTGTATTATCTTGTCATGATGATGGCTGTATATTCCTTTGTGTTCGTAATTCCCATGTTTGTAGGAACAGAAGAAACTTCGTGGGATGGCACCACGAAGCGCCGTTCACTTGCAGAACGCAAGCTTCTGGAGGGCGCATAAGTTTGAACTAGCGAGTTTAGGTATATTGGTGTCTGACAGATATACAGATAGATCGATAAACCAGTGTTATTCAACAGCTATTCTGGACAAAATATTACACCCATTAAACTTACTCTATACAAACATTTCTTGTGTTGGTCAACATGAGAAAATTTGTGGAGAGATGAATAGATAAATAGATGTATTTTCATAGTTTTTTATGTTTTACTTGTTGCATTATTTTTGATTATGCCTTTTTTAATTTTTTAAGATACATACCTCAACATGCATAAAACACATATTGAGGTATGCATCTTAAATAGATGTTGCATAGTTTTTGAGTTTTTACTTATTGCATTATTTTTGATTATGCCTTTTTCATTTTTTAAGATACATACCTCAACATGCATAAAACACATATTGAGGTATGTATCTTAAATAGATGTTTCATAGTTTTTGAGTTTTTACTTATTGCATTATTTTTGATTATGCCTTTTTCATTTTTTTTATGTAATCGCTCTACGAATTTTCTTTAATTTTCATTAATGGTCATTGCAGGCGATGTTCCTTCCATAATGGGCTTGTCAGCAGGCCCATTATGAAACGTACATAACTTTAACACGTTCAAAATAATGCATAAAGACATTATATTTAGTATTACACTGAACAGACTTTTGAGTGCAATCTAGTAATCCTACCGATTATGGTTGGTATTACCATTTTTTCTCTGTCAAATTGTTCCTCCTCTGTTGTACTCTGTGCAATAAATGGGTATAAAAACAAAATAGATATAGAAAATGTATGTACACGCCAATATATGTAAAAAAAAAAAAAGTTCCATTTCGGATCTTTATAGCCAATTTTAAAATCCAGGCCGAAAATCCAGACGCCTTTTACAGGTCCGAGACATATTCGCACGTATGGTCAAATTATGTATAATAATCCAATTGCATTTGGATTGTCACAATTTAAGCGTCCACATATGGAAAATGCAATTGCAAATACTTTGGAAAATTGTCCGGAATATCCTTTAAATATGACAGGGTTGCAACTCGTAAGACATGGAAAATACATTTGCAAATGGACTTTGCTTTTCCATTTGAAATTTGGCAGTCACTGTGCATTTGCAAAAATGAAAACGCAAACGGTAATGCAAGATTTACAATTGCGTTTGGATTATGTCACACTTTATGCGTCCACATATGGAAAACGCAATTGCAAATACAATTTGCAATTGCTTTGGAAAATTTTCCGGAATATACTTCCATAACAATAACAAGCTACTTACTTTTGTAGAAGAAATTTGTTGATATGTCCGACATTTTTTTTCCCAACTGAGACCATTCAGAAAATATGACTTAGTAATTTCCATTACGGGAACATAGGGAGCAACGATGCACCCTGGATTTTCAGGTGCATTGTGGGAGTTTTTTAGAGAGCAAAAGTTTCAGCCCCTGGAAGTGTTGGATCATTTCCTGGAGGAACTTAATGGCCTTTAGGTACTCCTCTATCTTGTGCCTGCTCAGTGTCATTACTGGGTGACGAGAGGACATGATGTAAAACCAGTGGTCTACCTGCTCCTGAAACCAAGCTGTTGTCCTGGAAGGGGTACGTAGGTCGTTGCTCCTGTTCCATCATGTACCTTAGACCTGCACTTGTTGCCTTGCTGAAAACATTCATTCAAAATCACTAGGCTGAATGGTGTTTTGAGACAAATTGGGAGCAATTTTTTGTGACATTCTCTCTTGAAAATTCACCAAACCTTTCAGTGGACAAATTGAAACTTCACTGGAGGAGAGGTTCTCCTTCGCTACAATGACTGGTGGAATTGTACAAATCTAGGGCACTCTTTATGTTCTTCATTAGATGTGGGACATATAATCTCCTCTCTGTTCTTGCTAGATGTGGGACAGATGTTTCATTGTGGTCCACTCCAAAGGCCTTCCACATTGCCTGATTAGTGCTGCCCATGTCATGAAGCCCAATGGAAGCTGCTTTGGAAATAATGTCAAGGATGATTGGCTTGTAAGTTGCCCCATTAGTGGAACTGCCACTGTAGTGGTAAGCCACTACTTGCTTCCATCTTGTCGTGCTCCCTGCCAACATAAAAACACATGTATGTGTGGCCGGGTAACGTCACATCGCCATAAAGCTTTCCTGTTCCCAGATGCCGCTCCACACTTGGTGTGATTGCCATCTCATCCAGAGTCAGCACACACTCCCTCTCCATCTCTTGTCAGGCCATCTACCTTGAGCTTCAGCATTTCAAACACCTCCCTAATGCTCCTGGCTCCATCTTTATATGATGCAGTCTTCTGATGTCACACGCCAACAAATTTCGTATCATATGCACGCGGAAACTGCGTATTATATGCACGCCAAACACATGCGTATCATATGCACGCCAAAGTCCATTTTTGCGGATCAATCCCACGAGTTTTCGTTTTTATTTGGCGTACTATTTATACGCATTTTCATGAGACCGGGCTCAAACGCCACACAGCCAACCATTGTAAGACATCAATCTGTCATTTTTTGACATTTTTATTTACTGGGTTTTGGCATTGTAAGAACATTGTCATACTGTTACAGGTCTCTGGCTGTTGGAAGAATGTAAGTAGATTACAGCTTCAAGCAGTGTATGACTGAATGCAGTGTTTTATAAAAGGACCAGCTAACCAAAAGCAAACTCTCAAGAGACATTTTAAGGCATTTTAAAAAACAGTAATCCCAAATAAATTTAAATAAATATATAATCATGCATACAAACACCTGTAATGACAATCAGTCAGTAAATATAAAACAAATAAATGGCAAACAATTATGTTGGACAGTTGGTCCTCTGTGTTGCCTTCCTGTTGCAATAGTAACTGTCATCTGCCACACAGTGTTTAGAAAAGGCAGCTTAAATATGACGGCACCCATTCACTGCAGAGGATCCACTGGTAAGCCAGTGATGTAATGATACATTTCTCCAAATATGAAGAAACAAACTCATCTACATCCTGAATGGGCCGAGAGTGAGGACATTTTCACCAAAATTTCCAATTTTGGTTGACTATTCCTTTAAAATAAGTATTATAATAACAGTAAATGAAGTATTTTTCTTGCTACTGTCATTTCATTGATCAGTTTCGCTCAATTTCTACCTAATCACTTAACAGGAACAACATGAAAGTTACCCGTGTTTAACTGAAATTATTTAATTTGGAAGAAAATACTATGGAGACCAATAACTTTGGTTGCCCACATTCTTCTTTTGTGTTCAGCAGAGGAAAGACATCCATACAGGTTTGGAACAACTTGAGGGAGAGTAAACGAGGACAGAAATTAAAATTTTGGTTGAAATATCCCTTCAACACATGTTCATCTTTGGTTTTTCCTCCCATTTCTCTCCAGTAGCAACCTACTCATAAACCACTCTCCTCTTGGACCTATGAAATGGTGTGTTTCAAGTGGTGAGATGTAACAAGGGGCATTTATTCAAGCACCGTTCCAAACTACAAATTTGAGGTATGTTATACTTTTACTCTTCCAGAAACAAATATTGTACTTTTTCTCCACTTTGTGTCCCGGCACTTTAGTTACTACAGTAGTTACATTTTCAGATCATCACAAGGAAATCCACTAGAAATAACAAGACTTTGCGACTAAAGCGTGGTATGCCTGAGCTATCTATAGGCCAACTGATGAACGTAATGGAGTTCAGGTGGACTGAGACCAGGCTCACAAAGCGTCAGCGCAATTCACTTTTCTGCTGAAGATTAAGAGATGGTGTTATTAAAAATTAATTTAAATGCATTAATGGAATAAACACTTCTGCTGCAGCAAAAGTTTGAGAAGGCAGCAGAAAGAAGATATATGACTATGCAAAGGAATCAACTGAACTGAATTATTTATATAGTTTCACACAGAGCTCAAAAGGCAAACAGGTTAGTCGTTTTAAAAGTTGGATATATTAAAGCTTATCAAGGCTATATGTATCTGTATTTTATTTAATTTAAACGAAAAGCTTATAATTATATGAAGTGGCAATTAATTTAATGAATATATTATATGAATAATAAACAATTCTAATTCATATAATATAAATATAATAAACAAGTAGCCGCAAAAGTGGGGCAATTTTGTCTCTCAAATTCTAACTGCTTTAATTTGGAGCGGGAGATTTGGGGGAGTGGCTTCATTGCATCAGATATATGTCACTTTGCTCACAGCTGATTGGTCCAGTTTGGGTTTGTGATCTCTAAAGCCCAAAACACACTGCACGATTTTAGCAATCCTATAAGATCATTGCATGTCACACTGTGCGACACAGATCTAATAAACTTGCGTACGACATGCATGTAGACTGTAAACCGATGACACCTATTGACTCGTACACTACGACGCACGTTTCTATAGAAGAATAAAACGTCATCAGCATGCGCTAGTGGTAAACAAAAAGAGCATGATAAATCACACTTTAGCAGTCAGATAATCAATCAATTTGGCACAGGTGTAACTCGTTTAGCTAATCATCCTAACTAGCACAATACATGTGTATGTATATATATACACACAGCCTACTTCCCTCTATCCTACGACGGTTTTCCGGCATTTGATTTGCTCCTTTTGCCATTATATCACAGACTCAACTTTTTCCCATTCAACGACAAGACCTATACTGGGGATTTTTTGGATCCTCCGCCGCAATCGGCCGGCCCCAGTATCACTCCTTCTCCACCAGACAAGCACAGTACTGCAAGCATGTAAGACTGTCTTTCCTCAGCTCTGAAAGACAGAAGAGGTCTTGAGGTGATGTTCAAGATCAGGTCCACTTTTACATTTCCAGTACAGTGAGGGCTATATTTTGGAGACTTGGAGAAAGACATTAGATATGATGTATGCTTCTGTGTCTTTGTGTGTGTAGATGTGGCTGTTCTTTTGAGGGCCAAAATCTCCTCACTGATACAGTAAAACCTCACTGGCAAAAGAAAAAAAAGAGGGGTCCAATTGGTGTTTTAACTTTAATTCTCGAAATATCCACAGATTTTTGTGATGTTTTCATTACTTTTAAGAGCTGTCCTATATAATATTGCTTTTATCTATCTGTCTATGCTTTCTCAAGCCAACCTGAAGCTTGTCTTGACAAACTTTGTTTACCCTGATGTATCATTTTTAAGCTATTTTAATGATTTATCCACATTTTTCCATTATAGCAGAAAATGAAATGCAACATCAAACACCTGTCTGCAAATAGAGTGTGCTGTGATTGTCTACCAAGTCACGGACAATCAGAAATGGTATATGAATGATTGTTTTCATTTTTATGTTTTGTTTAATGTCTTTAATAGCACACAATGTGCCTTATAAATAAAACAAAAAAAGTTTTTTTTGTTATGTGTCTTTAAGCTTGTCTGGGCTTTGAGAACAGAGAACCCAGATGAGAAGGAGAACCACAACCAAAATCACACACAACAAGAACTGACCATGAACAGAAGGAAACAGCTTAAATATACTTGACAAACCAATGAACATCAGGTGCAAACACTAATTAAACTGAGTAACCATAGTAACTCCCCCATCCTTGTTTGGGACAGGAATAATAGCTTGTTTGCAATGACGGGATTCTGGTGACGAGAGAAATTCAGACGGAGCGCAGGAAATGAAAAGCAGAACGGATGATATGGAGGAAAATCTGTACTCTACTGATTTAGACAATATTACAAGAAAAGGAAATAAACAGAAAATCACAACATATGTTGGACATGATCCTTATGTTATAAAGAGGAGCGATTTTTCAACTAAATAGAAATTCTTGCCTGCCATTGAGGTGGTGGATAAAGGCTAAGCAACTAACCCTGATAGCAAACAAGCTGTTTCAAAAGTTAATTATGGTAGCAGCACATAAAAGAAAACTTTTATTCAAATCCTGAATTGATTATAGCCTAGAAAGCGAGCAAATAGCGCTTTTATATAATTACTAAAAAGCTGTCACTCACCTCAATTTATTACAGTCTCACAATGTTCCGTTATTTATGTATTTTATTTATTTATTTAGGCTTACCAAAGCAAAAGCTTGATGCATGTGAATAGTCAGAATGCATCCACCCATCAGGAAAAAGCATTGTCAGGATGTACAGCAGAAGACGGCTCATGTGCATCTAAGCAACTAGCATCGTCATCTGCAAGTGCTGTAAAGTCGTGTCTCTCTGTATCAGGTTAAGAGCGAATGTTATACAGTGGGTACGATATTCTGTGTAAATCCTATAATGATGAGGTGTTCTTTTTTACCTCCCTCCAAACAGGTTTGGCAACCTTGGCAACCTCCCTGACAAAATGAAAGCAGATTGTTTTATATGCAATGTTTACACCTGAAAAACTGATAATCAAACTGTTTTTATTTGCTTGTGTGGGATTTGACATGTACGTAATGAGAAACCAAGGACATTTTGAGAGCTCTTCTAGTAGCCGAACATTTTGATCAAAGCAAGTCTTCAGCTGTGGAGCACAAGGCACTTCCTTATTAATGTAAGTGAGCATACAATACTGACTCAATCATGAAGCACTCAAGAAACATGATTAAATATGACAGAGATTACAAGATTGTAACATGTTTTACTCTAATGTTCTGTAATCATGTTTTCAAACTTTTATATAATTGATATTATGATCCGTGTAAATGATAATAAGGCTGTGTATTACACGGTAAGTAATATGAAATGAAATAAATGTATTTCAGTCATAGATATTTCTTACTCACTAAAAATGTTGGGTTAAAAATAACCTAACTATGGATTGGTATAGCACCTTCCCATCTGTGGGTTATTTTAACTCAATGAATTGGGATAAAATCCAGTTGGATTAAAAGTTACCCAACATTTGAGTTAATTATTTATATTAATTCACATCAGTACTTTTTTATAAAATTACTTAATTAAACTACATTATAAAACTACTTTCTTTTCAAATACAGATTTAGTTTATTTAAATATGCAAATAATAGATTTTTAACAAATATATTTTGAAATGTAAAACTAAATTCATACTGTAAATGTTTACAAAATAAATGTACAAGAATGTGTAAAAATATTAAATTCAAAACACAAATGTGCAAATACAGCTAACATTTTCAAGATGTACAGTGAATTCAAAACCAACAAATGTGTATGAATTCATATTCATTCATATCAAAACATACACAAATGTGCACATACAGTACAAAAATAAAACAAACATAACATACAAACATATATCAACAAAACAAAAAATAATCATAAACACATTACAGGTTTTTTTTTCAACTGCTTACACAAAATCTGTACTCGTCACAGTTTCTAAAAGCTGACACTCAAACAGCAGAAGCACACACCAAATCTGCAAAACCATACACTAATTCTGTGCCTTTGACTCAGTTTTCAGTTTCATAAAACACTTTTTGCAAAACACAACACGCAATTCTCTATGTAACGCACACAAATCTTAACAGGAATTAATCAAAAAATAACTAATCGTTTTTTGCTGTGTATGCATTGCCTTTCTTAATTAATATAAGGAGAATATCTCACCTTTATGTTATTTGTCTAATCTTGAGCCAGAAACTACTCCAAATGATTATCTGGATCCAGAAATCTGAATAAAACATTATGCATTTCATAAAATAATGCATGACATTATGACACTGTTTTAGACTGGAATGCTGGATTTTCTCTAGTTGATGACATTATAAAATACTTAATTTTCAAAAGGAAATTTAATTTGCATGTAAGGGAAACAGGTCAAATGGATATTAATATCCAAAATATAGTGAAAACACTATTAATTAGCACAGTAACAAGATCAGCAGTTTAAGACATTAACTTGTAAGCACAAAACACAAGATACTTCTCCTTTCAATATAAATAAGGCTTTATTGGATATAGACATATAAACTAATCTAACACATAAACATACATATTCACACAAGTTGCAGAAAGAGAAAAAGTGAGGAAAGAATGAGTTTAAGAGAGTAAAAATGTGAAATACCAAGTTTATAGCAATATGTGCAATTGCATAGACCTGAATAACTTGTAAGCACAAAACACAAGATACTTCTCTTTTCAATATCAATAAGACTTTATTGGATAAATCTAAGACAATATAAACTAATCTATCACATAAACACATGCACTCACACATTCATACAAGTTGCAGGAAGGGAGAAAGTGAGGAAAGAATGAGTTTAAGAGAATGAAAATGTGAAATCCCATGTTTACAGCAAGATGTGCAATTGCCTAGACCTGAACAAGCATCAATCACTTAATTATCCCTCGAATTGAGTTTCTCAATGAAGTTAATTTATATTAAATGCACCAGTTCAGCTAGAATCTGGAGGTACTTGCTATGCTTGTTTAGGGGGTTCCCTTGTTGTTGTAGTCCTTGCAGAAAGGGGTTTCCCAAGGTTGCTGATTGGCTGGAAGTTCATGAAGTGAAGTCTTGGGAAGCCAATGGTTGGCCATTGGCTGAAGATGCGGAGTTGTGGGCTGGTTGAAGTTTTGAGGCGGTCATAGACTCGAGGTGAACTCGGAGACACGGCGTTGCGGCAAAACTTAACTCAGAACACGAAACTCTCAACGGAAAAGAAAGTAAAAGAAAGTAGAAGAATAGAAGTAACGAGACT
>NW_015642513.1:162661-163916 GCF_001515625.1 Sinocyclocheilus rhinocerous | reverse complement strand
AATTTGTTGGTGTCCTGAGTATTTAAACCGGGCTGTTGGACACATCCCAAATGGTGTCTTGACCAATTAGACATTGTCTTAGCTCGGGGTGTTGCGATGTTTCTCCTCCCAATACATAAATCAACATGTTATCTTATTCGTCACATGGTCCGAATTTTCCCGCTCTTGCAGAGTATAACTTGTACATGATTTCTATAACAAGAATATAATACATTTTACAAAGTACTGATTGATAGAAACATTTAAAGCATGAAAACTCAAAGTCATACATACCCAACATGAATATAATCCTATAAACTTTTCAATACTTATTTAAAACACATACACAATGAGTGATTAGCACATGATAGTCAAATGTGTGGGTTACATACATAATATGGAGTTATGCATAGAAACGATTATGATTAAGTCCTTTTAGCATCATTTAGGTGCATATATACATGTAAAGGCAGTTTCTGTGCCATTCTGTGAACATGAGGACATGTTCTTTGCGAGGAACAAAAGGTCTAGAAGGAGCCTGGTCTTTGTCCTGGGTGGGGGAAACCACCCAACGAAGTCTCTACTAATGATTTCCCTCATGTGATGGTCATGATGTTGTCTCTTCAATCATTAATCTTGGGTTTCTTGCTCCAAAAATTGACAATCTCCTTCCTGAGTTGAAATGATCAATGTGTTCTTTTGTGTTAATGTTGAAAGCTGTTCAAAGCTGCTAGTTAGTGGACTTGCTTCAGACTTGTGGCGCCAGGGTATCGTGGACAGATTTATGACGTTGTCTTGTTATCCTGGTCCTCTTTGTGGAATTTGTCTCTTTGGGTTGTTCAACACCAATCAGATCGAATCTTAAATTGTCTGATTTGCTCTGATACCCTACATGCATAAAGCAAAGCTAACAGCCATCAAACCCAGTTTTAGATATTTTTTGCATACATTTAACAAGTGTTTAAAAAACTAAATGTGTCTGTCAGTGTCTGTCAATGTATGTTATGTCTGTGTTGCTAAGCCATTTGCTGGTGACCAACATTAAAGGGTTAGTTCACCCAAAAATGAAAATTCTGTCATTAATTACTAACACTCATGTCGTTCCAAACCTGTAAGACCTTCATTCATCTTCAGAACACAAATTAAGATATTTTTTATGAAATCAGAGAGCTCTCTGACCCTCCCATAGACAGCAATGAAACGCACAACAAAAACTGACACGGAATAGAATAAATTTCTGAATAAAGTTGTTATTTTTGTTTTCTTTGCACACAAA
>NW_015642513.1:152227-162383 GCF_001515625.1 Sinocyclocheilus rhinocerous | reverse complement strand
TTACTCACCCTCGTGTCATTCCAAACCCGTAAGACCTTCGTTCACCTTCAGAACACAAATTAAGATATTTTTTATGAAATCAGAGAGCTCTCTGACCCTCCCATAGACAGCAATGAAACGCACAACAAAAACTGACACGGAATAGAAGAAATTTCTGAATAAAGTTGTTATTTTTGTTTTCTTTGCACACAAAAAGTATTCTCGTTGCTTCATAACATTACGGTTGAACCCCTGATGTCACGTGTACTATTTAATCGATGTCCTTACTGCCTTTCTGGGCCTTGAACATTTCAGTTGTGTTGCTGTCTGTGGAGGGCCAGAAAGCTCTCAGATTTCAGCAAAAATATCTTAATTTGTGTTCTGAAGATGAAAAAAGGTCTTACGGTTTGGACCGACATGAGGATGAGTAATTAATGACAGAATTTTCATTTTTAATAGAATGATTTATAACAATGTAAGGCTGTTTAATTACTATGTAGTGTGTAACTACTAATGTAGTTTTGTGGCTGTTTGTCTCTTTCATCTAGAGTCAGTGGAGATCAAACTGTTCAGATCCATCATGGATGAAACGCAAACATCTGGAGATGAAGACTTTTTTTACAGTATGCAGGTACTTTGGGTAAACATACTGTATGTTATACATATTTGATGTTATAGAAAAACGTGTATTTTGTGTTTTGTAAAGTTTAATATTGAAAACAATAAGACCACAAAGACTTCTTAAGGTTTTATTTTTTTATAAAAAATTGAAGTATATTAAGATAATTTTATCATAAAGTATTAAATCTGTTCTGCTTTAGTTCAGTTTATCAGAAGAGATCAGAACCAGAGCCCAGCTGTGTGTCTGTGAAGAGTAACTTGATTCCTCCATTAAAGTTTAACAACGATTCACAGTCTGGTCTCAGGTATAATAATTATATAAAATGCATGGTTATAAATAACTATACATACATATATACATAAAATGGTTATAAAGTGCCCTTTACAGTGAATTTGATAATGATAAATGATTTGATAATAAGTTGATTTATTGCATATATGAATTTCAAGTATTAAGTTTAATCTCTCTCTGTTTAGCTCAGTTCAGCGAAAGAGATTGGAAGCAGAACCCAGCTGTGTGTCTATGAAGAGTGACGTGTCTATGATTCAGCCAATAGTGTTTAACAACGGAGATCCACAGTCTGGTCAAAGGTAGAACATTTGTATAAAAATATGTTTACAGCATGGTTTAATATATATATATTTATATCAGGGGCACTTCCTCCGAAGAGGCAAGGGAGGCAGTGTCTCCTCAAAAAATTGAATGAGAAAATGGGCGATACTACAGAAATAAAACAACACAAATATTACTAAATATGACATTAAAAGTATAAAAGTCACTAGTTTTTATGAAGGAACACTGTCCAACAGCGACACATGCAGGTAAAGTTACAGCGGAGGCTTGCCTCCCTTCGTCCCATTGACTTAAAACAGAGACCCCTTAGCGTGCCATGGGTTTAGTGGGGGGTAATTGAGAATGAATGGGGGAAAGTCACGTGAAGAGGAGGCAATGCCTCCATATGATTGGATATGACTAGTTATGCTTGGCTGTGATTGGTTCATGCGATAAATCCCACCTCTTGTGTTCATGCGCGTTCCGCATTCATGAACGCGAATCAGTCTGAATGAACAATATAATGGTGTTAATGGGAATACTAATTTAAAAAGTAAGTAAACAACTCACACACTCAGATATAACCATGTTGTTACGTGACAATAAGACTTAAATTGGCTGAAAAATTGATCTTTACTCACCCTCGTGTCATTCCAAACCCGTAAGACCTTCGTTCACCTTCAGAACACAAATTAAGATATTTTTTATGAAATCAGAGAGCTCTCTGACCCTCCCATAGACAGCAATGAAACGCACAACAAAAACTGACACGGAATAGAATAAATTTCTGAATAAAGTTGTTATTTTTGTTTTCTTTGCACACAAAAAGTATTCTCGTTGCTTCATAACATTACGGTTGAACCCCTGATGTCACGTGTACTATTTAATCGATGTCCTTACTGCCTTTCTGGGCCTTGAACATTTCAGTTGTGTTGCTGTCTGTGGAGGGCCAGAAAGCTCTCAGATTTCAGCAAAAATATCTTAATTTGTGTTCTGAAGATGAAAAAAGGTCTTACGGTTTGGACCGACATGAGGATGAGTAATTAATGACAGAATTTTCATTTTTAATAGAATGATTTATAACAATGTAAGGCTGTTTAATTACTATGTAGTGTGTAACTACTAATGTAGTTTTGTGGCTGTTTGTCTCTTTCATCTAGAGTCAGTGGAGATCAAACTGTTCAGATCCATTATGGATGAAACGCAAACATCTGGAGATGAAGACTTTTTTACAGTATGCAGGTACTTTGGGTAAACATATTGTATGTTATACATATTTGATGTTATAGAAAAACGTGTATTTTGTGTTTTGTAAAGTTTAATATTGAAAACAATAAGACCACAAAGACTTCTTAAGGTTTTATTTTTTTTTATAAAAAATTGAAGTATATTAAGATGATTGTTATCATAAAGTATTAAATCTGTTCTGCTTTAGTTCAGTTTATCAGAAGAGATCAGAACCAGAGCCCAGCTGTGTGTCTGTGAAGAGTAACTTGATTCCTCCATTAAAGTTTAACAACGATTCACAGTCTGGTCTCAGGTATAATAATTATATAAAATGCATGGTTATAAATAACTATACATACATATATACATAAAATGGTTATAAAGTGCCCTTTACAGTGAATTTGATAATGATAAATGATTTGATAATAAGTTGATTTATTGCATATATGAATTTCAAGTATTAAGTTTAATCTCTCTCTGTTTAGCTCAGTTCAGCGAAAGAGATTGGAAGCAGAACCCAGCTGTGTGTCTATGAAGAGTGACGTGTCTATGATTCAGCCAATAGTGTTTAACAACGGAGATCCACAGTCTGGTCAAAGGTAGAACATTTGTATAAAAATATGTTTACAGCATGGTTTAATATATATATATTTATATCAGGGGCACTTCCTCCGAAGAGGCAAGGGAGGCAGTGTCTCCTCAAAAAATTGAATGAGAAAATGGGCGATACTACAGAAATAAAACAACACAAATATTACTAAATATGACATTAAAAGTATAAAAGTCACTAGTTTTTATGAAGGAACACTGTCCAACAGCGACACATGCAGGTAAAGTTACAGCGGAGGCTTGCCTCCCTTCGTCCCATTGACTTAAAACAGAGACCCCTTAGCGTGCCATGGGTTTAGTTGGGGGTAATTGAGAATGAATGGGGGAAAGTCACGTGAAGAGGAGGCAATGCCTCCATATGATTGGATATGACTAGTTATGCTTGGCTGTGATTGGTTCATGCGATAAATCCCACCTCTTGTGTTCATGCGCGTTCCGCATTCATGAACGCGAATCAGTCTGAATGAACAATATAATGGTGTTAATGGGAATACTAATTTAAAAAGTAAGTAAACAACTCACACACTCAGATATAACCATGTTGTTACGTGACAATAAGACTTAAATTGGCTGAAAAATTGATCTGTGAGAGTTTTTAGTGAGTAATCAGCTTGGTTATTGTAACAAAGTTCGTAGTCACAGGAAGAAGGAGGCGGGAACCGGCGAACATTTGAACAAAACTTTAATAATAAAATAAACACAAAATAGCGCGACAGCAGCCCCTCGCGGACTACTGTCGTGCACAAACAGAACCGAAACACAAAAAAAATTAAAACATAGTTAAAAGTTAATTATTAAAAAGAATAGCTGAACATAAGTTCATATTAAAATATATTGTTTAAATTCTTACTGCCATGATTTATTATTTTGGAATAAATGTAAAATGCCTAAAAACACTAAATTGATGAGATTCATACATGGCTTTAATAAATACAATATTCATTACATTGTTAATGTAAAAATATAAAATATAATTATTTTTTTCATTTTCTGATAGTGTAAGTAATGTTTATTTAACTAAGAAAATATGACTGGGACATGAATTTATATCAGTCGCGTGTTACAGTTGTTCACAAAACTACCGCCAGGTGGCACAAAGGGACTGGTTGCAAACTGACTGGTATAATGATATTTTGGTTTGTAAATGTAGATAAAATAACGAAATAAAACAACAATAACATTATAATATAACATTATAACATCCTAAAAAATCATTAGAAAATTTACAGTGAGGGTTAATTTCAAAATGTAGGATTGTTGTAGGTTACAGCCTATGCATCTGTCAGGATCCTGCCCTGACTGTCTTGTCTCTGTTCAATGTTTCTTTGTTTGTTTAGTGTCTAAGCACATGGTTCTGTCTCTGTTTGTGTCTGCCACGTGCTCCTCTTGTCCCACCTCCTTGTTTCCCCTGGTCACGCCCCCTTGTTTAGCCCTTGTCTGCTTGATTGTTTTTGGGTCCCATTTCTTGCAGATCCCTGACAGAACGAATCAGCCAACTCAGGACCCAGCAATGAGCATCCGTATTGTTCCTCCCAGTACCGCCAAGGGGAGACTGACACTCCAACGGGCAGTGGCATCGCTCCGCCAGCAGGGTCGGGAGGTGGGTTCATTTGCCCAGTTTTTCTGAACCATGGCAAGGGGCTTGGAGTACCCGGACTCAACTCTAAAAGAGGCTTTTAATCTCTGCTTGGATGACCCCCTACCACAATGGGAAATGGAGCAACTAAGAGGCCTAGATTATTGGACCTTCTCTAAGTATTTGTAACATCGCAAGGACTAGCAGATCCTTACACCGCCAGAGTCAGCCTGCAGAGACCATGCCACTCTCCCTCTCACGTCAAAAGCATAGACTGAGGAGGAAAAGAGCGGCTAAGACTGCTGTATCTGTTTCCGAGTCCACTGAGTTAACTGCAGTCAGTGTAGAAGCGATCACTGCAGAGGATCCTAGGTCTGTTCCAGTTATCCCAGAGTCTGTCCAGTCTTCTCCAGTCATCCCAGAGCCAGATTGCAGTGACCAACTTACACACTTGCCCTTGCTGAGTCAAGTCCCAGATCATCTTCTGACTCCAAGGAAGCGTAGGTCAAGAAGGAAGAGAGCAGCCCAGAACGCTGCATCTGTCTCGGAATCAGTCGAGTCCACTCCAGTTATTCCAGAGCCGATCAAGTCAGATCCTGTCATTCCAGAGCCAGTCAGGACAGAGCCTTTTATCCCAGAGGTGGCCAAGTCAGCAGCGATAACTTTTAAGGTGGTTCAGTTAAATACAGTCAATTCAGAGGCAGCCACTGCTGCTGCTGTCATCCCAGAAGCAGAAGTCGAAGTGAAGGAGGGCCTGTGTTGTGCAGTTCGACATTCCCTAGTTATTAAACACTCTTTATATATATATATATATATATACTGTATATACAGGTGCATCTAAAAAATGTAGAATATCATGAAAAAGTTCTTTTTTTTTTACTTATTTCAAAAAGTTAAACTTTCATATATTCTACAGAACTGGTGAGAATGACACACTTGGCATTGAGGATTGGGTGAGAGCACGTCTGCAAACAGTGGCATGTTTAACAAGGTAACAATGACATAAGGCTGTGGCCGCTCATTTAGAATACTTCAAATTCACTAACATTAAAACAAGGTTAAGAACTAATGAATGTGCATATGTACGTATTGTGAATAAGGGGGACATTTTTCATGAGAGGTTCTTCTGTGCGTACAAATACAACATAATCCACACAATTATTAATGAATGAGACCCTCTGTACATATTAACTCCTGTAATAATGTGGATTTTTTTTATTTTACAGACATGACGTCCTCAACATATTTAGATTAAATCTGAAGAAGAAGTTTGAGTGTCTGTATGAGGGAACAGCGATGCAGGGAAACCAAACACTCCTGAATGAGATCTACATGAGGGAATGGCAAAACAGGGAAACCCAACACTGCTGAGTGAGATCTACACAGAGCTCTACATCACAGAGAGTGAGAGTGGAGAGATCAGTAATGAGCATGAGGTGAGACAGATTGAGACACAATCCAGGAGAGCAGCAACAGAGGACACAGCCATCAAATGCAGTGACATCTTTAGAGCTTTACCTGGACAAGACCAAGCCATCAGAACTGTGCTGACAAAGGGAGTCGCTTGCATTGGAAAAACAGTCTCTGTGCAGAAGTTCATCCTGGACTGGGCTGAAGGGAAAGAGAATCAGGACGTCCAGCTCATATTTCCACTTCCTTTCAGAGAAATCTACTTGATTAAGGACAAAACACTCAAGTCTTTCAGGTCTTCTTCATGTCTTTTTCCCTGAAACTAAAGAAATTGATATATCCAGTGAAGAATATAAAGTGTTGTTCATATTTGATGGTCTGGATGAGTGTCGTCTGTCACTGAACTTTAAGGGCAAAGTGAAACTGTGTAATATATCTAAATCAGCCTCAGTGGATGTGCTGCTGATGAACCTGATTGTGGGGAATCTGCTTCCCTCTGCTCTCATCTGGATCACCTCCAGACCAGCAGCAGCTGATCTCGTCCCCTCTGAGTGTGTCCATCGAGTGACAGAGGTACGAGGCTTCAATGAGCCACAGAAGGAGGAATACTTCAGGAAGAGAATCAGTGATCAGAGTCTGGCCAACAGGATCATCTCACACCTGAAGTCATCAAGGAGCCTCTTCATCATGTGCCACATCCCAGTCTTCTGCTGGATCTCAGCCGCTGTTCTAGAGAAGATGTTGAGTCCAGCAGAGAGTGGAGAGATTCCCAAGACTCTCACTCAAATGTACACACACTTCCTGATCCTTCAGACCAACATCAAACATCAGAAGGACTATGAGAAGAACGTGACAGATGAAGACATGATCCTCAAACTGGGGAAACTGGCTTTTCAGCAGCTTGTGAAAGGAAACCTGATCTTCTATGAGGAAGACCTGAGAGAGTGTGGCATTGATGTGACAGAAGCATCAGTGTACTCAGGATTGTGCACTCAGATCTTCAGAGAGGAGTTGGGCTTGTATCAGGGGAAGTCTTCTGCTTTGTTCATCTGAGCATTCAGGAACATCTAGCAGCTCTATATGTGCACATCTCCTTTACAATCAACAACATCAATGTGTTTGACCAAACCAGTTTCCTCTTTAAAGTTTTGTTCAGGTTTCTAAATATTTCATCAAAACAAGTTCCATTATCTGAGCTGCATCACAGAGCTGTGGATGAGGCTTTACAGAGTAAGAATGGACATCTGGACCTTTTCCTGTGTTTCCTTCTGGGTCTTTCAGTAGAGTCCAATCAGACTAGAATCGCTCTCCAGAGAAATCCATCAATCTGTTCCACTGTCTGAATGAACTGGGTGATGATTCACTGATGCAGGAGATCCAACATTATCTGAGATTTGGAGAAATAAGAGAAACCAAACTCTCCTCTTCACAGTGGTCAGCTCTGGTTTATGTGTTGCTGACATCAGAGCAGAAGATGGATGTGTTTGATCTAAAACCGTTTATTGGTGCACAATATACAGGAGATAAAGTTCTTCAGAATCTGTTACCTGTGGTTAAACAATCCAGATCAGTTCGGTAAGTAACACTGAAAACAAACTTTCAAAATATGATCACATTTATTATTATTATAATAATTTATAATTTTCTGTTTGTCCTCTAATGATGTTGATATGTATGTTTTACTGTCTGTATGAATTACATTTTTTATTTACAAGATTGTAAGGGAAAAATCAGTTCAAATGGTTCAAAAGGAATCGAATCCAAAGGATTTGGAATCAACTTGATTAACAATTGATTGAGAATTAATATTTTACATTTTATAAAATTTTTGTCCACCATAAAGTTGAAATGAGTATATTTTACCAATTCTGGATTTATATTATTCCTGTGGCCAACAGTAATAATATAATAGCATGGTAATTTACTGATTGTGAGCTAGGTAACTAGATCAGCAGCACAAGATGATAACTTCTAAGCATAAAAAAACAAGACACTGCTCTTTACAATGAAACAAGAATTTATTGAACTACTCTACTATACATGAAACTAAACTACTGAAAGCACGCACACGTGTAGGATCTTGGTCTCGAACAGACCCAAGTAACTATGGAATCTTTACATTCCAAAGGAAAACCAAAAGTTCTCCTACTCAGCCATCTGCGGTCGTAAAACTGATCAATGTCCCACTCGGCTTGTCTTCTCAAGAGACACAGAAAGCAGTGATAGACTTAATCCAATCAGGAGAAGAAATAACCCCCCCCCTTTGTTAAGAACATGTCAGCCACAAATGGTTGATTGTCACCCATGATCACTTTGCATAAATCCTTCCAAAGGCCTCCAGGAAGAGGGCGATTCACGGGACAAGCTCCAGGCCTGCAAAAACAACGGATCTAAAGAATAGTGATAACGTGACTCAATCAACCTCTGTCTGAGACCATTCAAGGACCAGATGTGCAGTGTAACTTTGACCAGCTTCAGCATAAATCGATAATCCAGTAAACAAGAAAGACGGATTTACAGCTCCACGTCTGAGCGGGAAGATCAGCAGACCTACACCACTTGACTTTTAGTGACCCCAGGAAATTCTTCCTTTCCTCTCTACATACCAAGGAAAACGCGCTCTTTTCGTTGCATCAAAGAAACACAGAAGTGCATGGACGATGTTCAACAGACAATCATTTATAAAACTCATAAGTAATGAAAATGTATCCACAAATAATGTGTTTTGTCTTTTATATGCTTGATATGTTTTATGTAATCGGTGAATTTTCATCTATGCATTATACCCCTTTTAGTAGATTACATTTACATTTATTTACATTTAGTCATTTAGCAGACACTTTTATCCAAAGCGACTTACAAATGAGGACAATAAAAGCAGTCAAAACTAACAAAAGAGCAACAATATATAAGTGCAAATGACAAGTCTCGGTTAGCCTAACACAGTACACGTAGCAAGGTGTGTATATATATATGTATATATACAGTATATATTATTCACACACACACAAAGAAAAACAAGAAGATAGAGTAGAAAAAATAGAAAGCTAGTGTTTGTTTTTTGTTGTTGTTTTTTTTAAATAAAGAATAAAAAAAAAAGATATAGATAAAGTAGAATTAAAATAGAATAGAAAGTGTTAAAGTTAGAGGGTCAAATAAAGATTATTTATTTTAGCAGTTTATAGATTAAAGTCCACATATCTTACACACATTAATAGCTTTGTGTTAAAAGAATGGTCGCGATAAGTGCAGAATATTGACATGAATGGAAAGTGGGTATTATGTACAATACTCGCATTAATAAACTTTGTTGAAGTTATCAACAAAACCTGCCAGGACATTTCCTCATGTGACAGACAGAACATTAGGTTAATTTATGCACGAAAAATGAACCGTATGGGGCGTGGCCCCGCCTTGCCCCAAACTGATTGGAACACCATGACTCCGCAACGGTCCCTGTGAGCTCCCGGACTGGAGTGACTTCCTTAATGAGCTCTGAGAGCTCCTGAACTGGAGCAGGCTCTGAAGTGGACCTTGTGAGCTCCCGGACTGGAGCGGGCTTAGGAGTGGACTCAGAGGGCTCCCGAATTGAAGTGAGTTCCTTAATGAACTCTGTGGGCTCCCGGACTGGAGCGGGCTCTGGAGTGGACCTTGTGAGCTCCCGTACTGGAGCGGGCTCTGGAGTGGACCTTGTGAGCGCCCGGACTGGAGCGGTCTCTACTGTCCTCTTTCTCGCCCTCAGCTGCTCAGTGGGAGTCGGAAAGGCAGGGGTGGTGGGAAAATCCCTGCGGAAGTGATCTGATTGGCCTGGTGTTGCCCACTGACTTCGACTATGGAGATACTTGACGAAGTCTAGGATCCCGAGTCCTCGCTCCTTCCCTGTGGCAGGAGGGGTAATCCGAATGTCCATAGTCCAAACGAAGGCAAAAGCAAAACAAACAGCTGGATCTTGTACTGGCGGCAGTATTCTGTCACGGAACACTGAGAAAAGACAAGGTTAGATCCATGTGCAGAATGTTTATTAATGTACAAATAATCAGAACAGAACAAAAACGTGGCAAAAGGTAATTCAAAACACAGGGAACAAGAAACAGGACGTAACTAAATCAATACTGACGCAAAGACAGACAGAGTGAGCATGGAATAAATAGTGATGGGATGAGGAGTAAATTACCTACAGA
>NW_015642513.1:151897-152063 GCF_001515625.1 Sinocyclocheilus rhinocerous | reverse complement strand
TTGGAACGACATGAGGGTGAGTAAATGATGACAGAATTTTCATTTTTGGGTGAACTATCCCTTTAAGTAGCGTAGTTCATGTATCATTAGAGTAGCTCAAAATAAATTCTGTTTCATTATAAGAATCATTGTCTTGTGTTGTGTATTTTAAAGTTAAAACTTTGCC
>NW_015642513.1:147727-151314 GCF_001515625.1 Sinocyclocheilus rhinocerous | reverse complement strand
TTGTGTTATCTTTTACTAATATTTAAATTTGTTTGATGATCTGAAACATTAAAGTGTGACAAACATGCAAAAAAATAAGAAATCAGGAAGGGGGCCAACACTTTTTCACACCACTGTATATACATACAGTCTGCAGGGAATGAGAATTACGGAGTGGAGTGCCAAAAGTCTAGTGGTTACCACTATTTCTTAGACCGCAATCTGAGAGAATCATTTAGTTATCACTTTGGTTTGATTTTATCTGCTTAAGAAGATTTTCCACTAGTTCAGCAAGAAGGAGATTGTTGTACTTGCATTTGGGTGCTCCTGTGAGTGGGAGTTTTCCTCGATGGGAGAAGAGGGAATCTGGCAGAGGGAATCACGGCGTCACTGATTGGTTAGCGATCGGTTCTCGTGATGTCTTTGGGAAACACACTCGGTGGTGGATGGACCGTTGGGAGTGCCGGATGGAGCTTCAGATGTTGGTTGCCGGGTTACGCAGTGTGATGTGCTAAAAACTTCTGAGAGTCTGAGTTTGCGAGACGCAAAGACATTGAAGATTTTCAGAGAAATCTTGAAGAGTCGCGAAACTTTAACGGTCTGGAGAGTTCTGGATAGCAAGACTCATGTCGTTCCAAACCTGTATGAGTTGCTTTCTTATGTTGAACATAAAAGAAGATATTTTGAAGATTGCTGGTAATTAAACAGTTGGTGGTTGCCATTGACTTCCATAGTATTTCTTTTCCTACTCATACAGGTTTGGAATGACATGAGGGTGAGTAAATGATGACAGAATTTTCATTTTTGGGTGAACTATCCCTTTAAGTAGCGTAGTTCATGTATCATTAGAGTAGCTCAAAATAAATTCTGTTTCATTATAAGAATCATTGTCTTGTGTTGTGTATTTTAAAGTTAAAACTTTGCCCTGATCTTGTTACCTAGCTCGTAGCTTAATAAATAATCACTAACAGTTATTATGACCTTGGCCAGGGCATAATATAAATATCCAAATTGTTAAGATATACTGATGTTAAACGTTTCGCTGGACGAACAGTTGATAACGTGTAAACTATCAATTTTGGAATCAGTTCTAATCAAGTTGACTCCGAATCTTTAGATTAAAATTTCTGAAAAGAGCTAATTTCATTACACATACTGTATATACATACAGTCTGCAGGGAATGAGAATTACGGAGTGGTGTGCCAAAAGTCTAGTGGTTACCACTATTTCTTAGACCGCAATCTGAGAGAATCATTTAGTTATCACTTTGGTTTGATTTTATCTGCTTAAGAAGATTTTCCACTAGTTCAGCAAGAAGGAGATTGTTGTACTTGCATTTGGGTGCTCCTGTGAGTGGGAGTTTTCCTCGATGGGAGAAGAGGGAATCTGGCAGAGGGAATCACGGTGTCACTGATTGGTTAGCGATCGGTTCTCGTGATGTCTTTGGGAAACACACTCGGTGGTGGATGGACCGTTGGAGTGCCGGATGGAGCTTCAGATGTTGGTTGCCGGGTTACGCAGTGTGATGTGCTAAAAACTTCTGAGAGTCTGAGTTTGCGAGACGCAAAGACATTGAAGATTTTCAGAGAAATCTTGAAGAGTCGCGAAACTTTAACGGTCTGGAGAGTTCTGGATAGCAAGAATGCTTGCTTGGTCGAGCATTTGAGTGAGCAAGTGAGCACCTAAAAGCTTCTGAGAGTCTGAGGTTGCGAGACGCAAAGACATTGAAGATTTTCAGAGAAATCTTGAAGAGTCGCGAAACTTTAACGGTCTGGAGAGTTCTGGATAGCAAGAATGCTTGCTTGGTCGAGCATTTGAGTGAGCAAGTGAGCACAAGCGAACGAGCGTTCAAGCAACGAATTGCTCACAGTGTCACGTAAATTATCCTTTTCCTGTAACTTTTACATGGATTTATGCATTGCGGTCATGAGGTAACACTCAACCATCTATGGCCTAAATGGTTCCAGAAAAAAGGGAGTTCTCTGTTCTCCTAAATGGATTAGCTTTATCCCCTGAAGTGATAAAAGCCAGGCGTGATCCAGACAATTTGGGCGTCGTTGACAATCGTCAATCAGTTTTACAACTTTGTGATGGCTGTGTTGGGGAATCTTTAGATTCTATTTGGAATGTGTTTATTCAGCAGCTTTGGTGGGTCTGTTCTGCAGGGGCCCTACAAGATTTTTACATTTCATTTCTTTAATTGCAGTTGGTGTCAGTTCATCATTCTTGTTGGATGGTCAATTTAGCTCAAAGGGAATTAACTATGATTTTATATAGTTAATTTCCTGATCACGGAGTCAGTCTGTGATTCATTGAACAGGCCATTTACATCAAGTCTGTAATGGATATTAATATCCAAAGTATAATGAAAACACTATTTATGTATTAGCACGGTAACAAGATCGGCAGTTTAACTTGTAAGCACAAAACACAAGATACATCTCCTTTCAATATAAATAAGAATTTATTGGACAAATCTAAGACATATAAACTAATCTAACATAAACACATGCACTCACACATTCACACACGTTGCAGAAAGAGAGAAAGTGAGGTAAGAATGAGTTTAAGAGAGTGAAAATGTGAAATCCCCAGTTAATAGCAATATATGCAATTTCTTAGACTTGAACAACCATCAATCATTTAATTAACACTCCCACTGAGTTTCTCAAAGAGGCTATTCAACTTATATTAAATGCATAAGTTCAGCTAGAATCTGGAGGTTTTACTTGAGTTTCCTGTGTTAGGGATTCCCTTTGTGTGGCATCATTGCAGAAATGGGTTTCCCAAGGTTGTTGACTAGCTAGAGGTCTAGTAGCATCCGGAGTGATGTCTTGGGGAAAGCCAATTGTTGGCCGTTGGCTGATGAATGGATGCGGAGTCCTGTACGCGGGTTGAAGTTTTGAGGCAGGCACAGACATTGTCTTAGACACGTCTTTGAAGGCAAATCTTAACTTAGAACATTAAACTCTCAATGGAAAGAAAATAGATTAAAGTAAAAGAAAGAAAAGAAATGTGTAAGGATCCACCCTCCGGCCCAAAAGCGAAATCCGGCGGCCTGGTTGAAGGTATTCTGCATGTTACTTGTGCTTCTGCAAAGTTCACTTAATTTATCAGGATTTAGTTTCAATTTTAGTCTAACTCTGGGTTTAATCTGACTCAAATTTCAAGTGATCAATAAATTTAGGTTGTATTTCTGATCACAAATATCGATTATGTATTAATTTAGATATTTGATTATTTTGAATATCCCATCCTTTCAATTATTCGTTCATTACAGACTTGGTGTCGCTTAGAAATTAACTTGGCCAACAGTAAACTCTCGGTCACAAACACGCCAGTTCAGATCTTACTCAGAGGATGCAGGGTGATAATAATACCTTTAAGTTTGGAGGTACTGGTCTGCTTATTTCTAATGACTTGAAATTTATTCCTTTACCTCTGGGTATTAGCAGCTCCTTTGAATCACATTCGGTCACTATTACCCACCCTTTTAAAATCCATTTTATAGTTGTTTATAGACCCCCAGGACCACTAGGTAACTTCGTGGATGAATTAGATGTGCTGCTCTCAACCTTTCCTGAGGATGGTACTCCCCTAGTTATGC
>NW_015642513.1:145057-146782 GCF_001515625.1 Sinocyclocheilus rhinocerous | reverse complement strand
TTACTTGTGCTTCTGCAAAGTTCACTTAATTTATCAGGATTTAGTTTCCATTTTAGTCTAACTCTGGGTTTAATCTGACTCAAATTTCAAGTGATCAATAAATTTAGGTTGTATTTCTGATCACAAATATCGATTATGTATTAATTTAGATATTTGATTATTTTGAATATCCCATCCTTTCAATTATTCGTTCATTACAGACTTGGTGTCGCTTAGAAATTAACTTGGCCAACAGTAAACTCTCGGTCACAAACACGCCAGTTCAGATCTTACTCAGAGGATGCAGGGTGATAATAATACCTTTAAGTTTGGAGGTACTGGTCTGCTTATTTCTAATGACTTGAAATTTATTCCTTTACCTCTGGGTATTAGCAGCTCCTTTGAATCACATTCGGTCACTATTACCCACCCTTTTAAAATCCATTTTATAGTTGTTTATGGACCCCCAGGACCACTAGGTAACTTCGTGGATGAATTAGATGTGCTGCTCTCAACCTTTCCTGAGGATGGTACTCCCCTAGTTATGCTTGGAGACTTCAACATCCACCTAGATAAACCTCAGGCTGCAGACGTCCACACGCTGCTTGCCTCTTTTGATCTCAAGAGAGTGTTAATTAGAATTGGAGCTAAACATTCCAGGACATCAGTCCTCCAGGACTGAGCTTGGAGACCCCTGGTCACGTGACGTGGACAAGTATGGTGACCCATACTCGGAATTAGTGCTCTGCATTTATCCCATCCAAACTGAGACAAAGCACCTGGGTGACGACCTTAAACAAAGCATGCAAATGAAGTATTCAGGTGTAGCAACCTGTCCCATTTAACCAGTCCTAATCCAATCAGCATAACTACTCGAAAACTGGGGCAATTGCACCAAGAGCCATTACAAACAAAAGGTGAGAGTCTCAGTAATCTGGATAATTTGATTTACAATAAGAGAACAGGAACTGGCAGGAACCTCTTGCTACAACTTTGTTCAACAGAAGCATTCATCTGATGTCATCATCTTTACCATAAATGCTAAATACAATGTATTTCACCTTAGTTTTTCAGGTGATTGTATGTCAGGACATAGGATCAGTAGATCTAAGACAGATCCTTAAATTTGTAATCCCACAGTGTCCAATCTTGATCCCAGAGGACAACGGTCCTGCAGAGTTTAGTTCCAACCTGAATTGAACATCTGAACCAGGTAATCAAGTTCTTCAGGATCATTAGAAACCTTCAGGAAAGTGTTTGCGGGAATTTAGAGAAGGGGAATTCGTTTCCCCAATGGTCTCACCTCCGATTCATTCAGGTTCGTTAACTTGAACACGTGAATTCACAGCATTGATCATTAGCTGCCTGATTCGGAAGTGACTGAGTTAGCATTACTTCACGCATCTCTACATTATTGTCATGGACACCACGAGTTATGTGACTGACTCAAGAACAAGTTCAGATGGGAACTTCATCCCCAAGAAAGGATACCAAGAGATCAAGCATCCACTCCACAGCTGCTATGTTTCACTCTCTCGAATGTCTTTAAAAGCTAAGTTCCATTTAATGCTCTCAGGTTATCTGCAACATGCGTGTTGCTAAGGCTATCCATGTTGTTTAGGCTCATTTAGTTGTTTTCAGTTAAATGCTTGTGCTAGTTTATGCGAATGTGCGGTACTTATCTTGTTGTCACTGGCAACACGCTTGTCGCTGCAATATGGGGGGGGGGGTCTAATGAGATCTAAA
>NW_015642513.1:141907-145047 GCF_001515625.1 Sinocyclocheilus rhinocerous | reverse complement strand
CGTGTTTGTTTGTTCCCGTCATTTCGGTGACGAATGTTTTATAACAAGGTACTGGATTTGCACATCGTTGATACTGAAAGACGGAGCAGTCCCAGCGATAAAAGATCCCGGTCATGACTAGGAACTGCTGTAAAACTGCATCAATGTCTATGTTTTGTTGCCAATCGGACCGTAAGTGCTCGCGACTCTTCAGCTCCGCCCCCGGCTCGCCTCCAGGAGCTCAGCTGTTTCCAGAGAGAATCGCAAAGCTGTATATTTCTTTTATTAATCTGATCAAACTTAAGACTTTTCGGAGATGTGAATGATGCAATACTACACTATAGGTACTCAAGGTGAAGCTGCTTTCTGATGGACTGAAGAGTCCAAACTGTCAGCTGGAGATTCTGAGGTAAATGGTTTTAAAAAAAATAAATAAGCGAAATGTGCAATGTAATTTTATATAATTACACAGTGCAGCACTATGTTAATTTACAAACATGCAAACAGCTCATGATCCAGTGTTTTCAATGTCTTTCTGGATTTGAAAATGCAACATGCATCAAACATCCGCCCTTTTATTTGATTGGCCATCCTAATCACCAGTTGACATTGACAGGGCTAAGGCAGACCAGCTTTTAAAAAGGAACATTTTAAATGTTTTTGCAATCCAAACAATTAGCTAATAGATGTGTAATAGAGTGCAGCAGAGCAGCATGAAGATATTAAATATTAACATCAAATCAGTATCCAGAAGTTACAAAGTTACTGAAACTAGTGTTAAGGCGCCCGACTCACCATCACTTAGCTGAGAGTGCTCTGTGTTTCTCTTACACATGCAAAGAGCGAGAGAGCAAGAGTGTCTTACATACCACATACAAGCCTTTAAGAACAAACAGAAGCTAGTTTCTTCAGTAAAAATACTATAATATTATTATAAAAAATAATACACAATATGTGTGTGTGTATATATATGTACATACACACACACACACACAACAGTTGTTTCTGGTTCCCGAATCTGATCGGCTGATAAGAGTGTGATATTCAAGCGATATCAAAACTCCAACCGTTTCACTGTCACTGTGCTTGTGGTATTTCTCACACCCAGTGTCATGGCGTACGCTCAAATCCACTATAATTTAATATAATACTGTTTTTGTGTCACGTAATGTCATTTTCAGTGTTTTTTTGGGGGGTAAGAATGTACTTGTCTAGACTTAAAATATATGCGGTTTGTTAATAAAAAATCTATTTGTCTATTTGAAAATTTGCTTCAGTGTTTTTGGAGATGTGAACTCCAGAGTGTCAGCGGCCGTTCAGCGTTCATGAACCCGCCGAAAGCAGCCTCACCCCGGCCAGATCTTCTGGAATTTGCTGCTTGCTCTGGTGTCTCTATAGTGGTTAAACAGAAGATATAATTTGTTTTGGGTAAATCTAACGGGCACAACACCTTTACGGGACATCACCCTTAACAGATGAAGGGATAGTACAACAAAGATATTGCTTTCAAACTAATGTTTTATTGTGAATATGAGATTGAGCTGAAGAATGAATGCTGCATCAGAGGCAGGTAGTCACACTCGCTTAGTCTTTCTCTCTCATAATACTCTACTCCACATAATACACAGCTTTTAATAGAGTAATACAATAAGCTTTTAATGAAGCAACTCCATGTAGCTTCGTTACTAGTTCTAAAGTGGCGTTTTGGAATTAGTAACAGAGGCTTGGCTCAGCTGTTAAACTGTCAAACAGAGATTTGAATTCATGGTGGAAGGAAAGAGTTCACACAAAAGTTACGAGTGCTACAAGTGTGATATTGCTCATATATATATATATATATATAAGGTAACACTTTACAGTGAGGTTCCATTAGTTAATGTTAGTTAATGTATTAACTAACATGAATGAACAATACATTTATTATAATTTATTAATCTTTGTTAATGTTAGTTAAGGAAATTACAGTTGTTCATTGTTAGTTCACAGTGAATTAACAAATGCTAACAAGCACAACTTTTGATTTTAATAATGCATTAGTAAATGTTGAAATTAACATGAACTAAGAATGAACAATACTTTATCATTTATTCATCTTAGTTAATGTTAACTAAAGTAGTTAACTAATGTCAACTAATGAACCTTATTGTAAAGTGTTACCATATTTGGTTATTCAACTACAATTTTGTGAGTTGACAAAAAGTCAGATGTAGGACAGTAGAAAATGATGTCAAATAGATAAAAACAGAAAGTTATTTTTCTGGTAACACCGGTGACACAACTCCACTGCGCTGCCATTTCCATCATATAATTTATAATGTGCACATGGCATTTCAGATTTTTTTCATATACATTTATTTTTAACACAGAGTATGGCTCTAAACCTAAAGAAATGACCATACAGGAATAATTCATGGCTGAAATGATTATAAATGTGTGAAAGAGATGTCTGATTGTCACGTGAACTATTGCTGTGTTTTCAGATTGTCTGGCTGTATGGTGACAGAGAAAGGCTGTCGTTATGCGTTTTCAGCTCTGAGTTCAAACCCCTCACACCTGAGAGAGCTGGATCTGAGTTATAATCACCCAGGAGATTCAGGAATCAAACTGCTCACTGAAAAACTGGAGGATTCAACTTGCTCATTGGTCAAACTGAAGTATGTCCAGCAGGAAGATTTTTAGATTTTACTATTTTAACTCTTCAGTGGCTATGTGCTATGTATGTATATATACACACAGGTGCATCTAAAAAATTTGAATATGGTGAAAAAGTATATATATATATTTTTACTTATTTCAAAAAGTGAAACTCATATATTCTAGATTCATTACATGTAAAGTAAAACATTTCAAAAGATTTTTTTGTTTTAATTTTGATGATTAGAGCTTACAGCTCATGAAAGTCAAAAATCCAGTATCTCAAAATATTATAATATTTCCTAAGATCAATTTTAAAAAAAAGGATTTGCAAAACAGAAAAGTTCAGGTTCTTTAATGTATGTTCATTTATGCACTCAATACTTGGTGGGGGCTCGTTTAGCACAAACTCCATCATCAGTGAGGTGTGGCATGGAAGCGATCGGCCTGTGGCACTGCTGAGACACTACTGAGTTTCAGCTCCGATCCAAAGTTTCTCATCTTTCTCTTGAAAATATCCCATAGAT
>NW_015642513.1:138149-141186 GCF_001515625.1 Sinocyclocheilus rhinocerous | reverse complement strand
ATACACACACACACACACACACACACACACACTTTGGGATCAGTAAGAGAAGGCCTTATGCTTATCAAGGCTGCTTTTATTTTATCAAAAATACAAATAAAAGAAAGTGATATAATGAGAAGTTATTGCAATTTAAAATAACGGTTTTCTATTTAAATATACTTTTAAAATATAATTTATTCCTGTGATGCAAAGCTGAATTTTTATCAGCCATTACTTCAGTCTTCATTGTCTTCATAGTCACATGATCCTTCAGAAATCATTTTGATTTATTTTAAATTGTAATATTTCACAACATTACTGTTTTCTGTATTTTTGATGAATGCAGCCTTGATGAGCATAAGAAACTTATTTTTAAAAAGTAAAACATTTAAAATCTTACTGATCTCAAACGCTTGAATGGCAGAGTATAGATATTGCTGTCATGACAGCTTTCTGAGAGTTTAACACGGTAGTATACATGGTAATGTTAATGTGTTTGGTCATGGCAGAATAGATCTGCTACGCTGCTGCTGCTGCATACAGTAGGTAGCCAACCAAAATGCCTATTACCGCCACATGTACAAGCCAGAAAAATGTGAAAGGTGTTCATGAAATCACCACTAGGTGGCGCAAAGGGACGTTGACATTATTGCTAATTAAAACTAATTGCTAATTGGAATTGTGACATTTTCACTTGTCAATAAAGATTAAAAAATAATGAAAAAATTTGTGGTAATATTAATGACAACAATTATAAAGCATTATAACATTTAATCGAATTATTCATCATATGAATATTTAAGGTTCCAGCTATTTGACCACATTTACTGTGAAAAATTACAGTGGCAATGGTGCTTGTAGTGTACTTAATTCTTACCAGCCAGTATTTTAGTTTACCTCTTTGAATATTTAATTATATTCAAAGAGGTGTGAATTATGCAAAAAATAAAAATTAATGAATTGATTGAAAGGTGGGCTATTGTTATAGGAAGATTGAGTCATGCAGGCCTAGTTCTAACACATATTATGGCACCATTGTAACAAAAAATAGGGAAAGTTTGAATAATACATTTAATAATTCGCTGATGCATATCAGAAGGTCACACATACTAATTAGCTATCTGTCCTTTTTTGACATCTGACGATCTATTTTGACGATCTATTCCCGTATACAGAGCCCTGCTCATGACATGCCAAAAACTGTTATACCCGTGAATGAAGACGTTGTTGATCGCTTTTTATTAAAAAAAATTAATAAAATGCGTTTATGCCTGAAGACAGCTAGTACCAACCTATCCCAAGGCATCAGAGAGGCTTAGGTCCTGTCCACACGAACGCGGTTATTTTTAAAGCCGCAGCTTTTTCTAAACGGTTTGGCCGTTTGTCCACACGTAAACACAGCACCAGGTCACTGAAACTGAACATTTTTGAAAACGCCTGCCAGGGTGAAGATTTTCAAAAACTCCGGTTGCAGACAAACTGTCGTGTAGACAGCGAAACCGGAGATTTTGGCTTGTGACGTCGGCGCCTGTGCCGTTATCTCCGCCTACTGGAAACTTTTTCAGGCTTCTGATTGGCCAACATGGCTTTACGGTTGAGATCGTTATCTCCGCCTAAAACAAACTTTTTCAGGCTTCTGATTGGCCAACATGGCTTTACGGTTGAGATTATATCGCCACCTGTTGGTTTGGCATGCTCTTGACAGTGCTTCACAGCATGCGTTTGCGTTTTCATGTGGACGGAGATTTTTTAAAACGGAAGAAGGAAATACGGAAGAAGAATGAACGGAAGAAGAATTTACAAATTTTCTGTTTGTAAAAATACCCGTGTATGAGTGGACATGGCCTAAGAGACAGTACTCCAGGAGGATAGCCCATCGTTTCAGTGACAGCAGAGACACTCGGAGCCCGTGGCAGGGGATACAGACCATTACGGACTACAAGGCCCCACCATGGACCTGTGACAGCGCCATCTCCCTGGTAAACGAGCTGAATGCCTTCTTCACTCGCTTTGAGGCACAAAACAGCACCACAGCTCAGAAGACCCCACCCCTCCTGACGACCAGGTGATGACGCTGTCCCCGGACAGCGTGAGGAGATCCCTCAGCAGGATCAACGCACGCAAAGCTCCGGGTCCTGATAACATTCCTGGGCATATACTGAGAGACTGTGCAGTGGAACTCACTGATGTCTTCACAGATATTTTCAACATCTTGCTAAGTCAGGCTGTTGTCCCCACTTGCTTCAAAGCTACCACCATCAATCCAGTCCCGACACACAGCTTCTTTAGTTCTTTTTCTCCAGGGAGGAGACTGCGGAGTCTCCAGGCCAGGACCAGCAGACTGAAGGACAGCTTCATCCATCAGGCTGTCAGGAAGCTCAACTCCCCTCCTCATTGAACTGGTTCAAAAAGCCGATTCATCGGTTCCTGACGTCATCAAGCAATAACGTCTCTGCACTGAGTTGTTAGAAAAGAAATGCGTAATGTTATATCAATGAAAAACATTCTAGATTAACGGCTGAAATGTTTGTAGAGATGCTGCATGATGAGGAAGATCAGGCCATTCTTAGTCTAGGTCATCAGCATCAGATATTTCAGACTCTGAATCAGGACTAAGAATTGCCTGATCTTCCTCATCATGCAGCATCTCTACAAACATTTCAGCCGTTAATCTAGAATGACTGGGATCAGCCATACTAACGCTCTAGATAAAGAGTGCACAACAAGCAGACAGAAACCTTGTATGTCCTAAACCGTTACTTTTCAGGAACACTGACAGACATAAAGGGTGACCAATAGCACTGATTTTTGACAAAAAATTAAAATGATGAAATGTGGATACGAGGTTTCCGCCTGACAGCAATGATATATACTTGTATATAATAATGTATTTTTTTTTACTTTTATTTTGTTGACCTAGCTAACATTAGCTAGCTAAAATAGAATGTCAACAACAAGCTAGCCAATAGTATTGGACATGTTGCTCTGTCTCACTAGTAATAATTTAATAATAATAATAATGTAATACTTTCTTAAATGTGTGTATATATATATA
>NW_015642513.1:133277-138082 GCF_001515625.1 Sinocyclocheilus rhinocerous | reverse complement strand
ATTTGTGTCAACACATATTGAAACATTCAAAAAATAAAGTTATTTGTGTGAAAGCATATTGCTGATTATTGCCATATAATTTAAGTTAATGGTGTTTGTGGTCACAGTTTCATTCGCGGATCCTCAGATACGACTGACTGACCAATATTGACTAGTCTACAACTCGGATAAGATTCCTAAAAGTTTTGCACCTACAGCACACATTACAGACATTGATGCACAAAAGCGGATATGTTCTACATGTCTACAGTATAAAGAAAGAATAAACCAGTCTTATAAACTCCTTGATATACCTGTGGCTGTGTTTTGTTTTTTTTATCCCACATCTTCCCATTGCCTCTGTAATATGGTTTTGAAGGTGGGGTGCACCCTTCAAGCACATAGTCCTGATTCAGAGTCTGAAATATCTGATGCGGATGGCCTAGACTAAGAATGGCCTGATCTTCCTCATCATGCAGCATCTCTACAAACATTTCAGCCGTTAATCTAGAATGACTGGGATCAGCCATACTAACGCTCTAGATAAAGAGTGCACAACAAGCAGACAGAAACCTTGTATGTCCTAAACCGTTACTTTTCAGGAACACTGACAGACATAAAGGGTGACCAATAGCACTGATTTTTGACAAAAAATTAAAATGATGAAATGTGGATACGAGGTTTCCGCCTGACAGCAATGATATATACTTGTATATAATAATGTATTTTTTTTTACTTTTATTTTGTTGACCTAGCTAACATTAGCTAGCTAAAATAGATTGTCAACAACAAGCTAGTATTGGACATGTTTCTCTGTCTCACTAGTAATAGATTTCAAGGTCCTTAGCCTAACATTCAAATATCCAGTTATCTTTCACAATATATCAAATATTTTCTATGGTAATAAATTATAAAATAAGACTATGCATAAATTATACAAAAGCAGCAATGCTGAGTTGTGAAATGTGGGGCAGGTGAATAGTTTTCTGCAGTAAATATGTTCCTACTTGCAAAAAAAATAGCAAATAGCAAAGGTTTCTATATGGGTCATTTTTGACCCATGTGTTTAAAATTCATGTATAAATATAAAAATATGTATCTCAAAAATTTGTATTTCATGTAGAAATACAAAAATACTTTTATAAAGTAAAGAAAGGGCAAATAAACATGTTGTTTTTGACTTCCACAAATCATTATATTTAAAGACTATCTGGAATAATAAATGATAGAATTATTTTGTTCTGAATTCTGAATATTCTTTTAGATATTCAGCAAAGAAACACTCATCCATGACTGATATAACATAGGAAACGAACACGGGTCATTTTAGACCCATATTGTGCATTAGAATGGTAGTGATACAGAAATGATTTTTATTAAAAAAGTAAGAAGGAAAAAATTAAAATAAGGATTTGTGATGATCAAAAACAAGTTAATTGAGGAATTCTGAATTCTGAAATAAATTTCTTGCAAAGATGTAGAAAAAATAAACTCAGTCTGGTCACTTTAGACCCATGATGTGCATCAAAGGGTTAAAAACAAGATTCAATCAATCAGAATAACTGGTGGTGAAGTGCCCAATGTTAAGATGAAACCTACACCATTACTGATATTATTATACAGCTCTGGAGGCCCTTCATAATGCAAAGCTCAACTGTCTGCTCTGCCTGTAGTTAGCAATGATCGATGAGTGTTTCATAAACAGCTGTTTTACTAAATTCTGCTGAAGTAAAATTTTGTGCAGTCCTGTATCGTGATATGTATCGTATCGTATCGTGACTTTGCTGGCGATACACAGCCCCTGCTAGCAACCACTGCATGTACCCTAGCAACCACCTTGTATACCTTGGTAATCACATAGCAACAGCCTAGCAACCACCCCAAGTTACCTTAGCAACTGCATAGCAACAGTTTACTCAGTGATTGAATGTGACACTCTGTGTGTGTTTTCTAGTGTGGATCATGGAGGAGAATCCAGGATTACAGCAGGACTACGCAAATGTACGTCTACAAACACACTCACACTCACACAAACACACTCACACAAACACACACAACACACCTACACACAGAGCTGTAGTGAGTAGTGATTGTTGTAGTGTTATAAATGTCTCTGTTCTTGTGTTCAGATGCCTGTTCTTTCACACTGGATCCAAACACGGCAAACACTGAACTCATTCTGTCTGAGGAGAACAGAAAGGTGACGTGTGTGAGAGAGAAACAGCCGTATCCTGATCATCCAGACAGATTTGATGTTTATTCTCAAGTGTTGTGTAGAGAGTGTGTGTGGACGCTGTTACTGGGAGCTGGAGTGGAGTGGAGATTATGGTGTGGATATATCAGTGTCATATAAGAGCATCAGCAGGAAGGGAGAGGGTGATGAGTGTTTGTTTGGATCTAACAATCAGTCCTGGAGTTTGTTCTGCTCTTCCTCCCAATGCTCATTCAGACACAATACGATAAAAACTGATCTCTCTGTGAAGCCCATCAGCAGGAGAATAGGAGTGTTTGTGGATCACAGTGCAGGAACTCTGTCCTTCTACAGCGTCTCTGACACAATGAGCCTCATCCACACAGTCCAGACCACATTCACTCAGCCGCTCTATCCTGGGTTTACTGTTTTTTATCATCAATCATCAGTGAAACTGTGTTAATGAATCAGAATAGACTGACAAGAGATTCTACCCATAATGCTTTGAGCTGCATGATGAATCAGTGACAGTTGCTGTGTCTCAACTTGGATCACGTGTGCCTTGATAACCAATCACATTATAGCCTTGATGTCATTTAATTTCATTTAGAGTGGTGCGACACTCATGCTGTGTCTCATTTAGAAGGCTGCGCCCTCCGGAGGTCGCATTTGAAGGCTGCATACGTCATCGAGGCTGTCTCATTTCAGAAAAGCAAGTAGGACACTCCGAACAATCCTTCGCTGCTACAGATAACCTACAATTCTTTGCGTCGCCGTAAACAACCGTTGTTAATTTGAAAAATGCCGGCGCCGGCAGATGTACACACAAGCGCAGATGTGGTGTTCTGTTTACAACTTACCTTAAATCACCACAGTAAAAACGGATAAACTTTTTTTCTCTAACAGATGTCTGCTGTACGTACGCTGCAGCTCCTCAAACATTGAACAAAATAAAACAAGTAAAAGCATTTTTTTTTCAAATTACTTTCCAAATTTAGAAATAATTTTCCTTCATTTAAGTAGTGTGAGAGCGCAACGATGCTCTAAATGTGTTGGCATAGCAACGTGATACTTCCTGTTTCCTTTTCCGCCTGTCCTACGAAGGCCGTCTCGTTTAATTCTTGGTTGAGGACACTTCGTATATGCATCCTACAGAGGATGCGACCTCCAGAGGATTCGACCTCCGGAGGGCGCAGCCTTCTAAATGAGACACAGCGAGTGAGATGTTCTAGTCTCTTCATCACATTAATACTGCAGCTGAACTTCTGTTACTGAAATAACAGTCAGAATAAATGTATCATAAATCCTCACATAGACAGTATGATCAGTGTGCGTGTGTGCGTGTGTGAGCGTGTCTACATTTGTATTTTTATTGTAGTGTCTCATCAATCATTTTTATTATTAGTGTCAAAATGAACTTTCCATTGAAAAGTATCTTTCACAAACATGATTGATGAAGAACATGTCATTCATTTATCTCTATTGTTTTTGTACAGAATTAAAACAATGACAAATAAACTTGAGATCAGATTTGAATTGATGTTTGCATCATGAATATAATCAATTCCTCACAAGACGGAAATGAGCTTCTGACATTATAAAATATGACATTAATCATAGTATTTAATAAAATGTTTTGTAACTACAGTAAAGCTGTATTAAATCATTATGGGATCCTCTTTCAAACAGTCGAAGAAGCTGTCAGAATATATTTTAAAAGTTTTTCTTGTTGGCCGTGTTATAGCTACTTTGCCTGGTGACAGATGGGTGCCGGTTAAGTTGATTAACCCATCCAATAAACCGGTCACTTTGAGACGTAATGCTAAAATAGCAGCTGTTTCTCCTGTTTTAGCAGTGGAATACCTCGACATGCAGCCTGGACACGGTGATGGGGAAACTGAACGTGCAGAGCCAATCTGTCTCTAGCGCAGATGCAGGGGTTAGTTCTCCCTCTGGTGTTCGTGAGGCACTGCAGAAGCTTGGTCTCAGCGATCTCGACATCGAGTCATGCGAGGTCACTCCGTACTGGAAAGACAAGCTTCTGCAGTTGATTCGAAGACATCAAGATGTGTTTTCTAAACATAAGTTAGATTGTGGTAAAGCCAAAGAGTTTGTTCACAGGATTCACCTGTCAGATAATCACCCATTCAGACTTCCGTATTGGCGTGTTCCCCCTGCTCAATATCAGAAACTGAGAAAAGTGCTCTCTGAGATGGAAGAGCAAGAGATTATCCGCAAGTCTTGCAGTGAGTGGGCATCCCCGTTGGTCCTGGTATGGAAGAAAAGCAGTGATCTTCGCGTTTGTGTTGATTACCGCTGGCTTAATGCCCGGACCATCAAGGACACTCACCCCTTACCTCACCAAGCAGACTGCTTGGCGGCCTTGGGTGGAAACGCAGTCTTTAGCGCGATGGATCTTACCTCAGGCTTTTATAACATCGCGATGGCGGAGGAGGACAAAAACCTTACAGTTCCCTCTTCTTTAATCACGCAGGTCATGACAGGCATTCACGACGAAGCAGGGCACCAGGGCCAAGGTAGAACAATGCACCTGGCAAGACAAAGGTTCTTTTTGGTCGGGTTGGAATGTGACGTTTGCAGATATGTTAAGTGTTGCAAGCGCAGCGTTGTCAGT